>NW_010549599.1:0-15273 GCF_000687285.1 Phaethon lepturus | reverse complement strand
AGAGCGGCTTTCTATCCCACCTGCCCCTGCCCAGCCGCCACCGCCACCTCCCACTCATCTGTCAGCAGCAGCTCCTAAATCATCTGCAAGGACTACAGGTAACCCTCTGGAAGCAAGGCAAGCCCTAATGGAGGCCATTCGCTCTGGTGCTGGAGCAGCAAAGTTAAAAAAGGTAAATGTACTTATATATTTTATTGTAGCTGTGTATTACACTGTGTGGCTGTAATACACAGGAGTGTATTTCAAACCTTTGAACAGCTGTTTAAACACACTACTTAGACTAAAACATGCCTGTGCATGTATGAAACCATATGAATAGTCAATACTTTTTTTTAAAGAGAACATAAGGAGCATGAATACCATTTCAGAAAGCATTTTCATGCACTTTTCATTCTTGCGAATCTGAGATAATACTGGATGTCCTTTAGACAAGGTGAATGTAAGAAAGATCAGATATGAGACCCTGAAGAAAATTTAGAGATAAGTATTCTCTCCTAATTTCAGTAGTGTGTCCTAGACCTTGATTCCCAACACTTGTACCTTGGTTGCATGTGCTGAGAGCTGTCAGTAAAAATTTGGCGTTGTTTTAATGTCTGTCTGAACTTCATTAATTGGATGATGCGTGTTTCACTTCAGTGGTCAGCTATGGCTCAGTCAGCTCCCAGATGTCAAAATGCTCAGTTGCCCGGGTGTGATTTTTGGAGTAAGTTCACTTATCTCTTTGATCAAAATTTGTTCTTCCTAACCTCAAGTTACACTGTGTTTCTTGGTAAAGAGAAGCAGATCAACTTGCCTTAGTGGAGTCATCCCAATATTAGAGTGCAGTATCCAAGAATAGACTTTGATCCAAGGACTTCAGGGAATGTACAAAAGCAGATGTAGTTTTCCCAACACATGACTTAGCTGATGCCAACTATAAATGTGTAAATAGACTGTAACCTTGCTTACTTGTCCTCTTTAAAATAATTCAAAAAATGCAATCAAATTTTAACATTAAAGAGTAGCCCAAAAAATCTTGTTTCTGATAAACCAGAAGTTCCAAAGAATCATACAAATGGCACAAACAAATTAGTGTTTCATCGAACTTTACCTTAGCATGCAAACAGAAATCTGGATGTGCAGTTATTTTGCATGTGAAAAATTACATCTATATTACGCATACTATTACAAGGAGTGGCTGAGGTCACCTGGTTTGTTCAGCTTGGACAAGAGAAGGCTGAGGGTTGAGCTCATCACAGTCTGCACCTTCCTCAAGGGGAACAGTGGAGGGGGAGGTGCTGATCTCCTCTCTCTGGTGACCAAGGAAATGGAATGAAGCTGCATCAGGGCAAGTTCAGATGGGACAATAGGAAAAGGTTCTCCACTGAGAGGGTGGTAGCTCACTGGAACAGGCTCCCCAGGGAATTGGTCATGGCACCAAGCCTGTCCGAGTTCAAGGAGTGTGTGGACAACACTCTTCGTTGTATTGATTTAGTTTTAGTTAGTCCTGCAAGGAGTGGAGGGTTGGACTCGATGATCCTTATGGGTCCCTTCCAATTCAAGATACAGTCTATGATTCTAAGACTACCAATTATGAAGAAATAATACTCCAGATAAGGCCTTTATGTCCCCACTTCACTACATGACAGAAGAAAAAAAGATTTGAACATTCAAGAATATTTCGTGCAGTTGTTTTCTAGATATTTCCAAATTTTTCATTCTTCCAACTACATTGCTCTTGCAGAAGTCTCTGAGGAGACCCATAGCTCTACTCATTAAAACAAGTCTTTATCACATCCTTGAAGTTTTATTTCAAAACAGTTAGCTAGCCAATGCAGACCATGAAAGTAAGCTTCATATACTCATGTATTCTGCGATATACTGATGTATTCTGCTAAATACTGTGCCTGTCTTCTTTCATTTTCAAGACAGAGTAGTTCTTGGTAGTTTTGACATTGAAATGACAGAAGAGTACATCTCTTATTGTATAGGTCTTTTGTGAAAATAAGAGAGAGCAGTGTTTTGTCCAAGACAGAGTATGATTTTGTTATTATTGTGCTGTCTTTCATTATACTGGATATGCAAGCTAAGTCTTGTATATGCCAAAGACTTCATATCACTGCAATCTGAGATCTCATGCCCTTGATCACTGATAAAAGTTAAAATGTTGCCAGATTTCTCAAAGAGTTTCTGTCCAGTACATATTAATATCTCTCCTAGTTAGCTGCATTAAATGAGAGCCAAATTCTGATCCTTCCTGCAGCTGGACAACTTGTGACAGCAAAAGTTGAATTAGCTGAGAATATATGATAGTTGCATGTCAGGGTTTTCTTCCTTTACAGCTGAAGAACATGTCTCCAAGGAACACTGAGTTTTTTGGTAGACAGTTTGGCAGGTAGTTTTGTGACAGAGCAGAAACAAGTTTTTTTCTTTGTTTTGCTTCCTCTGTCAAAGATCTATAATGTCATGATTTGGAGGTGTGAGCACAGAGCCATTTTTGGCTTTGCTTTCTAGACGATTTTGGTTGCAACTAGACAGCAGAGTAGGTAGTTCAGTTCTGTGATTGTGTCTGTTTCTCTTCCATTGTCTTCTCGAAGTCTGTTGGAACAAGGACTTCTGATGGTGAAGTCATTTATTTAGCTAATATTGTGGGGAACTGGGAAGAATCTGCATTGCTTAGTTATGTATGACTCAGTTTGTGCTTATTTATGAGGGGTTATTTGCAATGGAAGTAGATCAAACAGGGCTGTCAGGGGAACCAAACATAAAAAGCAACCAATTGCCTAGATAAGGAGCATCCCAACAAACATTTGAGCTCTATTGATATCTGTGAAAAGGCAACTCCTCCACTCCACCCCTGATTACACAGCTGTTTGCTAAAGTCATGAACTTTAAGGTTAAAAGATCCACTGTGCAGGAAGGGAGGAGATAAAGTGCTGCAGGCTGACCTTGCCTTGCTGAGAGTCAGGGTCTGCACCACACAGGCTGTAACTGGGTCACCCAAAACAAACCAGGGCAAAAATAGGTACATGAGGCAAATGCCAAATATAGGTAAGAAAGCCTGTGCATAGGACTCCTGGCTGTTTTTTCATCCATTTCTTGGAGTACTGTGCCTGCTTTGGCAAATAAATCATACTTTGTTTTGAAGAAACGGCTTCTGTTTTACTGCACACTGTTGCTGTCCACAGACTCCTGAAGGAAAATTCTGTGGGTGCCAAGCCCAGTTGGACCTGCTCAGTAAAATGGTTCATCCCCAGTGCAGTGCAGTTCAGAGACTTGCCAGAAAGTGGTTAGACTACAGATCCTACCCAAAGGAAATGGAGATGCATATGTGTTATTGGAAAGGGATGAACTTACAAAGTGGAAAAGACCTGACAATGTGCAGAAGTAACCTTTTTCTTCAGTTTTTAAAATGGTCTGTCCAGGAACCTGGCAGGTGTTTAACATGTCCAAAGTATAACAGCAAGTCAGGGAGATGGCGTCAAGGCCACCAACCAGGATGGCTGACCTACTGTCTTTGGTGGTTAATTGTCTTGAGAAATGAACGTGTTTTGCTAGTGAGGAGTCTGCTTCCAGTCGTGCAGTCTGCCTCCTGTACAAAGGAGAATCAGTTGACCTAGGAAATAAACAGCTGATCTGAGATGTAATTTTGGCTAATTCTGGTGAGCAAAACTCAGGTCATAGAGACGTACCATTTGAGCTTCTGGTGGTAAAAGTGAACTAGTGTTTTTCTTAAATTGTATCACGCAACTTTTGTCACAATTGCACATACTTAAGATCTTTATGTTTAGTTTCTAAACTTCCTATCTCGGAAAATGCAAAATAACCTAGCTAGATTTCTGAAATTATGTATATCATTGCATGTGTACTTTTGTATCTGTGCAACTTGCCTTGGGTTTTACTATGATTATCTGTGGAAAAAAACATAACTACGCATGCAAATAACCCATTAGATGTCTAGCTGTAGGTATAGTTGCAGCACAAGCCCATGCAGGATTGAAAATCTTACCCAACAAAGAGAAGCTATAAAAGCTGCCTTAGCTTATATGCCATCTACTCATTTTAGGTAGAGTTGTACCCAGGGATTTGGTAGAAATAATGCAGGGGAATGTGCCTGCACAAGGTGGGGAAGGCAAGTTGTACATCTGAAGAACAGGCTTTTGCTCATGGTAAAATGATTGCTGTAGACCACTTTTTAACGGTACATGCAAGAGACTCTACAGATTTCACATGATTTCCAATGAAGATTGGAGCTGCATCTAAGCAGCCTTTTCTGTTTGCTCGCTGCAATTTTAAAAATTAATTTTACTCCATCACAGTATCCACAAGCATTCATGCCAGTATTCAGTATCGGCATTTAGTCACGGAAACTCTTGATATGTGCAGTGTATCATTCTGTTGGCAATCAAAGGAGCCAGGTAAGGTAATTACTGCACCCATTACGATGAGTCCCTGGGATAATTTGAAGTCGGTTGCCAACAAGTAATGCATCGATCTGAATTGTGGTACATTGAGTGTCGTCTAGGAAGCATGGCCTAGTTCCATACGTTTATGTCAGGCAGTGGACTATTATTCTCACATTATCAGAGATATATAATTGTGAATGAAGAAATACTGTTTCTTATCATGAGTGTCTGGGGGTGCAATGACAGAGATTACAGACTCAAAGCCACAGTTGATGTTGGCATTGGTATCCTGGAAATGGGGCAGGCAGCCTCACTAAAAGGTTTGCTGAGCTTGATATACAGGTAGTCAAATGAGCCTATAAAGTGATTCTAGTTCCCATGCACAGTGAAAGGCAGTCGTTTGCATGCTGTTGCTCTGAATTGAAAGATAAATTTAATTTGAACTCTTCACCTTGCTAATAATTTGTATTGTGACCCTTTTTTTTTTTCCCCCAAGAATAAAGCTTCTGCCATGGATACTAAGGCCAAAATGGATAGACTTACTCAGATATGTTATTCCTGTTTAGGTTTTGTGGTGACTTTAAATGTATCTCTCTCTGATAGAAACAAAGCTCAGTAACTGTGATTTTGGAAGAGTATCCTAATAGTCGTATTTAAAATTAAGTATATGCTTAGATGACCTGAGGACTAGGAAGGAAGTTAAGCATTTGTTTAAGTATTTTCCTGAATCAAAGCTTTTGGGAGTTTCCTTCATTGAATCAGGAAGCAAAGTACTCATCAGCTGATTGTTAGGACCAGTGACAGCTAACCGATACCGAACAGATTCTGACTGTCAGATATTGCGTACTTGCAGCCTGGGTTTCTGTTCATTCCACAAAATGAAGGAAACTCACAGAAAAAGACATCACTATGTTCCAGTAATCATGTAATTGCAACCGTAATACCTAAGGATATATGAGGTAAGGTTTTTTTTAGGGAAGGATAGCACCTTTCATTAGACCAACTGATACAGCTAGAAAAAAAGTAGATAAGCTTTAAGTAGTCTCAAGGAGCTGATGAAGACACTAAGCTTGAAAACAGTCCCACAGGAGAATGTTTGGTTAACAATGTCAACAGTTGGAGGTTTAAATATATCTTGAATCATCATGTGCTTTTCTTTGTTACAGGTCCCTCTGCTCGTTTGAATCATGTATAAAGAACAGGTAATTGGAAAATCTAACCCCGTATGCACCCGTAATCATCATTCAAGTTCTGAAGTGGCAAAAATCATCAAGAAGTTTAGTTTATTCTCTTGTCTACAAGCCAAAATAAGTTGTAGTTAATTTTCTGTGTGTTCCTGCATAATGGTTCTAAGGGGAAAAATATGTTGCTCTGCTGTAAAGCTTCTGTGCCAAGGAATTGTGTTTTGCCTCTGAATATTTAAGGTTGCCAATAAACTATTCTTGTTGGCAGGTTAATAAGAATATAAACACTGTGCAGTCCTGTGTTAATACTTAATTGCGTTTATGGGCAAAATGAAAAGACTTTGCTAGCTATCTGAAAAGTAATACTCATTTCAAGTTGTTAAAAATATGTAACTATTTCAAACTATTTACTTGCTGCTTATTTGATTTGGACAAGGGCTGTAAGCAATTAGGGTGAAAACCAGAATAAAGATCTATAAAAAACAATCAAAACAAAAAGTTATGGTACATTATGAAGGACCTAAGTTGTCATATGCTCGAGTCACTGGTTTTTAAAATTTGATGAACTCAGATATCTCTGGTGGAGCTCTGAGAAAGCAGGCAATCAATAGTGAATGTGAGACAGGGTCTACTGAAAAGTTACTTATGGGATATGACGTATAGAATGCTAATACGCAGAGATATACTGAACCCTCGTAACATTCATGGCACTTTAAAAATATGAGACACCTTAAAGGATCTCTATTTTCAGACACTGAGCGTTATAAATAAGATTCAGAGTACTGCGTAGAGGTCCAAGATTTAGAATTCACCCCTGCAATGCAGAATGAAGTGAAACTGGTTTATATCAGTAACCAGGACTTCTGTCGTCTCTTGTTCAGGTCGTGCATAAGTTGGCCCTTTGTTTCCAATTCATATGGCTGTCATATGTTGTCTCCCGAGTATTTATAGCAGCATCTTTTTCAAATGTGATCTACTTTGGTAGTTGTTGTTGTACATATTTTGAAAATATTTTGTTAAATTGATTAACTTAAAAAGGACAAATGAAAATTCTTTTTCACATTTCCTATATTGTAATGAAACTGAAGAAAAGGAAGTTTGTACATTTACATTTTTATAATCACGGGCCGGAGTGGTGGCAGATTCCTTTTTTTTGAGCTGAAATTTAAAATGTATAGCTATGTAATGTTGAAAGCACGAGAATATTTAGCCATCTGCATTTAATGTGACTATATATTATATATTGTAAAATATTGATGTCTTTTAGTGCCACAAATAAAAACAAAATCAAAACCTGACATGGCTTGAAAGACACTTTTTGCCAAATGTTTTCCATTTACAAAAAGAAATTAGAACTGGAGATGGACTTAAACAAACCAGTATGCTGTGTTTGATGTCTCAGGTCTAATAAAAAACATCTGAAGCCAAGAAAGGGCTCACAGCTAATAATCTGGGAACACAGTAGAAATCACCAACTAGAATCGAGATGTCAGAGTTATATACATTTCGATAATACTGGAGTACTGATAATGATCCATTTCCTCATTAGAGAAGCTAATATATTCAGAAATAAGGTGCTCTGTCACACCCTAGGATAAATAAGATCACCTTTGTTGACTGGTTAGCCTTCTTTTGCCTTAAGAGTCCTCTCAGTTTTAGATCAGAAATATTAAGATGTTAAAAATGCTATCGCAGGAAAGGATTCAGTCACTCCTAAGCTTGACTGCTGTAGCTGGTCCCACCAGCAGTGAATACAGCTTCCTTGGATAGGTGCTGTAAGACAGAAGTCAGTGCACGTCTCCTTCTTCTTGTTCTTGATGAAGGCCTGAAGGCCCTGGGTCTGTAGCCCCTCCTTAACTAATGCCTCTTTAGTGTAATAAATTGTATGGGTACATACTTTTCAATGTAAGGGATCCAGAACTGGATTTTGAGATCACAGGATCCTCCAGGCTCTGCAATACAAAGGTTCTGGATTTGGGTGCTGGCACGGCATAGAAATAAGGTTTATGAGAGTTATTCATGGATAAACTTGAGTATTGAATTCCCATGGGTAAAAAACTGTAAGATTAGGAACAGCTGCAGGATGAGACCTCACCTTCACTGTGACAGCAAAAAATTTCCAAAAAATGCTGCTGGCTCAGTCACAGCTCAAGCTGAAAATGGAGGGGGAGTTCAGCTGCCTACAGTAGGAAGCTAAACTGGGTGTGCATTCCGTTCTCATGTTGATGGGAGATGTGTATGCTCTTACATTGTCATTCAGGTGCTGTTGAATTCCTGGTAGCAGCTTAATTTAACCCTAAGAGAATGGACCTGTTAATATAAACGTATTTTCAATGAAGTCTAGTTATAGACTTCTATATAACAACTTTATATTAATGGTTTTAGCAGTCTTAATCTGGGAAGTAAACGTGTCAGTGTTTTAGTGCATAGCAGGCAAGCACTTTTGGAGCGCTTCACCCCATCATCCCCTCTTGTAGCCTGCTTCAGGACTAGGGAGCTGGGTTCCTGCTGGATGAAACTAATTCGGGAGACGTGCTCCAGCCGCAATTGGCATTCAGTCTGCAGAACCAGACTGGAGCTCATTCTAAGTTAAAAGAAAAACCCTGAACTGTGTCTGGTAAAGACATCGTGTCCTCAGCACCAAGTATGTTGATCTATGTATCTGCTCTTGTCGGGCCACAGTGTTTGCTCGTGCAGACACAGCCGATGTCTAGAGGAACACGTGGCGCCTAGGTTAGTCCCTGGCGTGTCCTTTCGTGGCACTTGTGCTGGACAATCTGCAGGCCGGTTTCTTTTCTGAAGGACTGGAAGAAGGAGAGTGAGCTCCCTTTTTCCCCAGTGTCTCTCTCAGCCTAGATTTTCCCCACACTCAAACCTCAGTTCAGCCAGAGGGAAGGAGTCTGATACATGCCCGATTCTGCTGGTCCTTTATATTTTTTTTCTGAGTAAGACATTCAAATGAGGTGGAAAATGGTATCGCTGGGGAAATTGAATGGAGAATTTGGATTTGGTATCTTCATTCCTTCTACAAGTATAAATCAATGTTCAGGGCTTAGAGAAATCTAGTCTCAAGCCTCAAATAAAATTTTAGGCCTGCCCTTTTTTTTTACATATTTTTTATTAACTTTTTTTTTTTAACTGAACTCAGAGTATTACTCAACCATAAAGTCAGCATTAAATCGCTCTGATTAGATATTTAATTTTAAATTATATTGTCTGTCTGCATGAGCTATTTGACTTACAGGACTTCATTATAGATTCTTTTTTCTTGTACAGACAGCCTGCTAACGCTGGTAATGCAAAGTATTGGACCAAAAGACCTTTTGACATGCACATCAATCTACAGAGTTTCGAACATGGCAGGATTGAACTTCCCCAGCTCATACAAGTGATTTGCACAATTTATGCTACATTTACCACAGCCAGAAATTGGCGCTTCATCAGTGTGTAGGAGAAAGGAAGGGAACGAGAGATGCATTTATGAAACAATGGAAAATGCCACCCCGAGATAGTTAGTGATGTCTTCCCTCTCCAGAAAAGAAAGAAGCAGTTCTGTTGTTCGGTGCTGCTTACCATTAAGCACATGGTTTAATTTGAATGCAAAAATCTGCACAAATCTTTATTTGAGTCAGTTTTTCTGAATGCCATGTTCGTAACTTGGTTCTTTGTTGGTGCAATATGAAAATAGTTGTCTTCTAGAACAGATGAGTAGCAACTACTACTTATTTATAGTATTTATTTGTGTGTATTGTTTCTTTACTCGTCTCTAATCCTCTGTTGAGTTACATGTTCATTATGTGTACCAACGTGTTAAGATTTATGAGACTATTCCTGTTCTTACTCCATTTGTTGCTGTTGAGCACACACAATAAAATATGCTATACTCCTGCTATAGCTGTAGCTGCCGTAATGGTTGCATTGCCCTGCTTGCAGAAAATGACCTTTGCAATGGCAGAGTTTCTTTATTAAAGACAAATGAAAAAAAGAAATTCCTGATTTTTCGGTAATGTTCACCTGGATTTGGTACAACATTGTTGCGATCTGCTTTTCGTCTTTTGGCTGAGTGGGGTGTGGAGTTTGATTCATTGATGATGTCTTCATTTGGCTGGAGAAAGTTTCCATGTAGTTGAATTCCCAGGGTTGTTCATCAGAGTATGCTAAGATGGATGAACCTTTCTAAGAGCAAAAAGATACTTTGCTATTTTTACTAAATATTGTTAAGTATTTGCTGAAGAGATGTAATTTGGTTAAGTGCTAACAGCCTACATGATGCCGCACTACATACAAAAGTCAGACTTTCATGTGTTTGTCTACCACTTTGAGGGTTTTTTTTGTTCTTGTTTAAACATTTTTCTGATTTGTTGCAATACTGAAGACTCTTTAAAAAAAAGAGAGATAAATTAGAACTACTTAACAGTAATACTGCATGTTTTTCACATCTAAGGAATTTAAGAACAAGCTCGCTTTCATTGTCTGTTCCCTCCCATCGCTCACCCCACACATACGGGAATGTGCACGCGTACGCGCACACACACACACAGAGTCTCCTTCATCGTTTCAGGAAGTCAGGAATTGTTAAAAAGCATCTTTACCACAGGATCCTTTACCATTTTTAACAGTATCTTTTTTTGTCCTGTAAAATAGGAACTTTCAGAAAGGGACTATGTTTTGACCCAGTCACAACAGCTATATGCAGTTGCTGCTGGAGGCAATGTCAAATCCAGCTCCAGATAATGCTGTCTCCAGCCAATTTCTTTTCCTTTTGCTTTTTTTTGTCTCTACTTTTTTTTCTAGACACTAATAAAACCGTGTACATGCCATGTCTCTTTCCTGCGGTCTTTATTGTGCTCAAGGCCCTAAAGGTTTCCCCCTGAACAAAACTCAATGTTGTTGCAGCTGAACGTCGGGCGAAAGAGGACGTTACTCACACACAAACACCACTGTCCAGTTCGCCATCCAGGAACTGAAGAAGGAAACGTTATTGAAAGAACAAGACTGTGGAACATCATTGTCTTCTGCATGGTAACCTGTGTTTACTGCAGTAGGAACAAAGCAAACACAGTGCAAGTGTGCATGGGTTTCCTTTGTCTGGTTTCATGTTTCCAACAGAGGAGTTTCTGTTGGAAGCGCTGGGATCTGTCCCTTGTAGTGCTTGGCACAGGGCAGCGGGTCACAGCTCGAGGGTTCTGGTTTGAGTGGTACCGCAGATGGGTTGTGTCACTTCTTTTTTTTTTTTTTTTTTTTTTGGGCCTTGCAATAAACCAGAATGTGGTTTGATTTAGCCAGAACTGGAGGTGGCAAACTGAGTGCTTCCGCTATGGCGATGAGCAAAGGCTGTTAAGGTGAATGGCAGTTGAGGTGGAGAGCGATTTGTCATTCGGCCTTTGCGAAGCTGCGGTATCCAGGTCTCGGGAGCCGGGAGCCCACACGGTTCTGCCTACTTCTTAAACCAGAGGTAACAGTGCTGTGTCTGCCCTCTGACAAAACCTGGGAGCGAGGCACGTGTAACCCAAAGAGCTGCAGCCCTCCCTTCCACAGCAACACCCGACTGCAAATGACGTACTGCAGGCACCTCGGGAAGCAGTAGGTCCGGCAAAACTACTGACACATCTGGATGTTGGAAGTGACCAAAGAGAGCCTGAGAGTGTAAATATCTCTGCCAATACAGCTTACACGGTGGGTTAACGTGCTCAAGACCAGACTCGACTATCCCCACTGCAGACCCTTTGCTGGTAACATTCAGCCCTCAGGTCCTTCCGTCAGCCTTGGTGGTGGGCGTACCTGGTGCTTTCCCTAACCAGCCAACGCTGAGCGCGGAGCGGTGGTTTGGCTGCCTGCACAGTGCGTGTCCCCTCGTTCGTTAGCCTCACTGCTAATGTTTCAGACTTTCCAGCTTATGGAAGGAACTGTCAAAGGCAATTTGCAGATTACCAGTGCTGCGGAAGTGCTAAGAGTTATATTTTTATGTGTTGATGAATAATTTAGCAACACTTTTGTGTTATGTAAAATTACTGCTTTACTGGTGCTGGGGCCAGTGTTCGTACAAAGTGTTCTTCTAAGCCCAGTTACACAAGTTAAAGCTTGCTAGTTTTATCCTATGCATCTGTCATTAGACAGAATTTTTCCAGGTTCAAATGGGAATCAGAGCAGGTCTTTCATTCCAGGAGAGGGCCGTTCCCCTTCCTCATTCCCATGTGTAGTAATGATCATCCTACCTGTTTTCAAAATAGTCAGTTTTGCACTAGGTTACATACATCACTTAGTGCCAGTTTTCTCCACAGAGAAGGATGCTGTGTAATGTTTTTCTATATAAACGCCATGGAAAAAATCCATCCTCATAGACCTTTGCTTTATATTATGGAGCAAGCCAAGACACCGTTTCCGTGCTGTCGTGGTTTAATACCAGCTGGAACTAAGCCCCACGCAGCCACTCGCTCGCTCCCCCCTCAGTGGGGCAGGGGAGAGAATCAGAAGGGTAAAAAAGAAAACTCACGGGTTGAGATAAAGACAGTTTTATAGGGAAAGCAGAAGCCACACACACAAGCAAAGCAAAACAAGGAATTCATTCACCACTCCCCATGGGCAGGCAGGTGTTCAGCCATCTCCAGGGAAGCCGGGCTCCATCATGCGTAACGGTTACTTGGGAAGACAGACACCGTCACTCTGAATGTCCCCCCTTCCTTCTTCTTCCCCCAGCTTTATATGCTGAACATGACACCATATGGTAGGGAATGTCCCTTTGGTCAGTTGGGGTCAGCTGTCCTGGCTGTGTCCCCTCCCAGCTCCTTGTGCACCCCCAGCCTGCTCGCTGGTGGGGTGGGGTGAGAGGCAGAAAAGGCCTTGGCTCTGTGTAAGCACTGCTCAGCAATAACGAAAACATCCCCGAATTATCAACGCTGTTTCCAGCACAAATCCAAAACACAGCCCCATACCAGCTACTATGCAGAAAATTAACTCTACCCCAGCCAAAACCAGCACACATGCGGAGCCGCCACAGGTTTCATCCTTCTACCTGTGGCTGAAGCCTGTGCACTTACTTGGTCAGGGAGCACAGAATATGGACAGATTTGGATATATCTCGTTTTGGTTTCAGGTTGGAAATTGTTCCTTTGAGATTCTACCTTTTCTGTGCTCAGAGCAGGATTAAAAGATTAAGGAATGAAAACAAAGAGCAACATTATTCCCACGCAAAAGCACACTTCTAAGGATAAAGTGAGATTGAAAAGCTGCGGTAATTCAATACCGGGACACATCCAAAAATGGGGAAACTCACAGGTTTCCTTAGGACTCTGCACCTCAGCTACTGCTTCTGCCATATTCTACAAGTGTTGCCAAGAGATGCTTAGTTGAAAATGCAAATATGTTCAAGGCTGAAGGATCAAAGAGCAATTAAATTAAAAACTGCTGACAGGTCAATCTTAATAGTCATTTCCATGCTGAAATAAGTCAATAAATCTTAGCTTGCAATAAATCTTACCACATAAAGGTGGGCTTGCATAACAGGAAAATGTAGTAAAATATAGCAATATATTTTATGCAAATGCATTTTAAAAGTGATGAGTAGCATGTTTTATTCATCTTGTCCTGGCATCAAAGCGGTCAAGAAGACATTGGACTTCTGGAATGGGTTAATCCTTCGCACCAGCAGTATGCTGAGGTGGCAGAACGTCTTCTATTTATATTACTATTTACTTATATTTGTAAATACAAGCCTTAATTTAGCTCCTGAGCCCTGCTGTGCTTGGTACTGCGCAAACGCAATGTGAGTGACTGTCCCTGCCCCAAAGACCTTTACAAACTAGAAAAGGCAGGAGAAGAGGAGGATGGGAGCAAAGCAGTCAGGTGACTTGCCTGAGGTCACCCAAGATGTTAGTGGCGGAGGCAAAACTGGAACTCCTGACTCTCTCATATTTTGGCCCTGTTCTCCAAGTCATGCAGCTGCCTGGCCTACATTCTAAGTACAGTAAGTATGGATGAACGAAGAAACAAACTTAACCTCTCATGGTATAGTTCAAGCTTCAGAGAGGCAGGGAAAGCAGCTGGCTTTCATACCAGACACCTTAATGTAACCTTGTGTTTTTATTTATTCTCCCAAATGCACAAAGTACGAAATATTAGTTACCGTACCTAATGAAACAAGGATCTAAAACAATTATAAGGTTTTAGCATGTGTAACATGTCAGGAGGAGGCATCCCCCATGCGTCCAGGGCCGCAATGAAGATGTCTGCTTAATAACACTTTGATGTTATTGAGTTTAAATTTCTTTAACTTTTTTGAATCATTAGGTACTTATATGTATTTAACTAGACGCATCTCCAAGAAACGCCTAATACAAGAGGGAGCTGGGATACAGCCGTTAAAACAGATTTGCTGCACGGTAGAAGTTCCCTGATCGTTAAATAGCCTCTATCTCCGCTACAGCTCCCTGCCCACCTGTAGCTGTACTCCCCGCTGTCCCCAGGGGAAGACCTGAGAGGGAAAAGTTCCCGATATTGCCGCTCCAACTGCGCCCGACCGCTTGAACAAGGACCTTTCTATCAGCCCCAGTGTCAGCAGGGGCAGCAGCCCAGGCAGGCAGCTCCGGGCGGAGCTCGGATCCTTTTAAGTCGTTTGCAGGTTCTAAATCATTGGGCATGATCGGCAAGAAAAAGTAGATCTGGTGTTACACACCGCACTTGGGAGGCGATGGAGACGATTTCAGGCTAGTAAAATTCCTGACCAGTGACCCGGCACAGGAGAAGTCCTGTTCTCAAGGAAAAGCCTTGCATCAGCACCAGCTCACAGCTCGCCCTTCTTTTCGCAGTGGAAAGTCCGGGGATTTTAATCCCGATTCTAAAACAAGTCAAAACTTGGTGAGCGTAGCAATTGCACAAGCAAAGAAAGGGCTTGGGGACAGCCTGTACTTTTCTCCCCCCTCCCCCTTTTTTTTCTTTTCCTTTTTCTTTTTTCATTTTTTTTTTTTTTCATTGAGTCAGAAGAGCTGTTCTTGGGTTTGTGTGGTCTCGGCAAGATGCAGTACCTCACTTCCAGAGTGTTTTTCCTGGCGCTAACAGACCGCACAGAGCCCAGCCCAGGGTAACAACGCACTGCATGTTCTCAGAACTGGGAACAAAAGGTGAGGATTTCTTGTTTTCCTCGGGATGCTGATCTCATGTTACTTTACTGAGGGTGCAGTGTGAATGAGGTTTCAAAACTAACTTCCACCAGGTCCCTTCGCTCACCTTTTCCTTTAACCCGAAGAAAGTTTTCCACCATTACCAAAAATGGGGAAGATGCACATTTGCCTCACATGCCCGGGACAGTAAATTGTCACTAATAATCAAAGGTGGCATTAGAAAAAATAGGTTAATTTTCAGGGGAGGCTTCTCCCAAGAGCAGGTGACGTTACTCTCCACAGCAGCAAACCAGTCCAGCACTGGAGTCTGCCAGTGAAATATCAAACGGAAGGCGTAAACCCGGTTTTATAAGAAATACATCCCAGCTCTGCCTGACCTGTGCCGAGGACCAGATTTTATTTTTAAGTGTGCGAGGCAGAATTATCGGAGATGAAGAATCATGAGTCAGACCCGCAAAATCATGAGACCGGTCCCCAGCATGATGAGGGTTGCATTTTCGTCTGTTTTTAAGAGAACAGCTTCTGCCGTGTGGTTTGGTCTGCCTGATTTCTGAAGCTCCTTTGTCTGTCCGTGGGGCGTGGGTACGG
>NW_010549598.1:31405-43659 GCF_000687285.1 Phaethon lepturus | reverse complement strand
GGCGTCCGCGGCTTGATGTGCATTTGTTTCCAGAAAGGAAGGAAGGAGAGGGCACAAACCCAAAAAACCAGAAAAGAGGGAAGGAGCCTGATCCAGTCCGGCGGTCCCGGGGGGCAAAAATGGATGTGACCATATCTCAGTTCATCTTGGAAGAATTTGATGTCAACTGCAGCCTCCTGGATCGTTTACAAGAGACTTTTTTAGAGAGTTCCTCTATTCCTTTCCTGGGCTTTGATGGTAGGAAATATTACCTAGCGCAGGGCTCGGAAAAGCTGTTATAAGTGCTGAGATTCGGTTTGCTTTGTAATGCAAAGTGTGTCGCTTTTGTGCTTTCTCAGCTGCTTCTTCTTCCCTTTCTGTCTCCTTTTTTAACACAAAAGGTCCATACTGCAATGCCACAACTGATCAGATCGGGACCTGCTGGCCCAGAACCTCTGCGGGGGAACTAGTGGAGAGACCCTGCCCGGAGTTCTTCAATGGGATCAAATACAACACCACGAGTAAGTGCAAACTCCTTTCCTTTTCCCACAGACCTGGTGTTGACAAAGCGCCTGGGGACACCCAAAATATATTTTCCATTAAAATAATAATAAAAAAAAAGTAAAAAAAAAGTGTTTGCCTGGGAATCAACATTTCCTCCACATTCCAGCCTGTATATTCGAAATTCCTGCCTGGAATGATGCAGATTTCTCAAAACCACAGACTTTTGGACATCGAATCCTCTTTGCTTAAGTGTATTTAGGTAGATCTGGGCAAAAATAACCTCTGCAATCTAAGGAGGGTATTCTGTGCTTTGTGTGTCTGTTCATGTGTAGGTATGTATAGCTGAATGTACTTGTAGCAGTGATTCAGCCATTTAGATAATTAAAGATCCTTTGATTGTGAAGTGCTTCGTCTTAACACCTAAGAGCTGTGTTTTGAAAGGACTCTCCCTTTGAGAGGCTGGCTGTGTGAACCGGGGGACAAACTGGGCTGGAAGTTGTATCTAACAAACAGAAGGCTGGGGTCTGGAATCTGTTAAGTAACTTCACCAGCGGCTGCCTGTGAGGCTGGGGTAGCTGCATCCTTACTGCAAGGGAAACAGCAGAGGATATTATGAGGCGAATAATATTCAAAGTGAGGGAGTATGGGGGCTCCTTAGAAATTTCTTGGAACTGATGCTTTCGTCTTAGAGGTAAACAATCATGATGACTCACTAAAAATTTATTATTCAGGCTGTTGGACCCAGGCACTCATTTCCTTTTTCTTATCTGTCAATACTGTTTGGACCTTTCATTAAGAGTTTGTAACATATTAGTTCCAAATATGTGTACCCACTTGTTTGACACTAATTTTTTCAGACAACTCTGTGTTTTTGACTGTAGGGACATTTCATTCCATGTTTCATTCGGAACTGTTGCTTGTGTGTTAGTAGGCTAATTTTCAGGTAGTGTTAATTTTGTGGGGCTAGCATTCTCAATAGGTCCCGTAAAAGAATGACCCTGTCATCTTAGACCTTATTTTTTAACTTGTTGAAAGTGAATTTATTCTTTCCCCAGCTCTAGGTGTCAAGGATGGGATAACTAGACAAAAGTTCTGTGTATTTGCTATGAAAAACAAAGCCCTTTTCCAGATTTGTTCTTAGGGACCAGTTTCTGCCATCCTTGACTTTGAGCAGAGTAAAGAGGTTGCCTCAGAGAACTGCAAGATTATCCTCAAGCCCGATATTCTCTGAACCTGTGCTCTTTGCAGTAAAATAGGCAGGAACATGCAATGGGCTGGGTTATGCTGTCTTTGATTATAGCATATAGTCCACTAAATTCAGTCTCAGTTGAGATCAGAAGAAAATTTCTGAGAATTAAAGCAGCTTAGGTAACAGCGATTGTATCAGAATGGATCCTAAAAGAACAGCCATCAAAAAGGTACCACAAAGAAGTATGGCTTTTCTTTTTTTCTATTTCCTTTTTTTGGTGGAGGATGTCAGTATTTCCACTGCCTTATTTTTGTTTCTCCAAAAGGAAAGAGGGATGATTTCTTATTTATAACATAAACACAGAGGAGGGAATTTAAATGCTTCTCCTGTGCACAGAAGAAAAAAGTCTTGAACGCCTCGTTTTACTTTGATAAACTGTTAATGCTTTCAGTAGTTCATCAATGACCCGATTTAAAGTTCTTCCCTGCTCCTCTCCTTCTCAGTGGTGGCTAATGCTTGTATTACAGTGCTAATAAATCTTCTTAAATTAATTGCTCTTAAAACAATGGCATGTTAATTAAATTAAAGACTGATGAAAATATGTCATTGAAATACTGAAGCATTATTTTGTCATAGTCTGGGGAAATAGACATTCTCCATAAAATGTGGGTAGTCACTTTGAGAAAATGTATGTCTGCAGGACTGACTGGTAGTGCATACTGGTGCCCAGATGTAGTAGCTTGCAATAGAGAACTAAAGTACACTGAAGCCACTGTAGGTGGCTTTCCATTGATCTTGTACTCTTCCACATGTGTAGTTCCTCCAAGTTGTGGTGCAGAAAAGGAAGTGAAGGACTATACTTCAGATTTGAGTCAACTTGTAAAAGCTGGTAAAAAACATAGCTTCTTGGGAAATAGTAGTTGGTGGTGAAGGCTTGGGAAAGCAGTAGGACAGCAGGTTAAGATTTCGAAAGCAAAGGTGCAATCTCTTTTGTGATTCGAAAGATGTGGTGACTAGTACATGCAGAACATGTCCAAAGTCGGGGAAGGCCAAATACTGACACAGTCTGATTACTTTTACGTGCATGATTTCACCAAGTTAGTTTGGGGGCCATTTGTGGTGGGACTCAATGGGCTAAAACCCCAGACTGTGCAGCTTGTGCAGCTAGTAAAATAAGCACAGGCAACTCATAAAAAACAGGGAATGGATCTTGGAAATGTCAAAGGTGAATAATCCAGCTGCAAAATTAAGGTTTCATTGGAGGATGGCTTGGATCAGCATAAGATGTCTACCTAGGACATGTAGTGTAGTTTTGTCCTGTTTTGTTTTGCATTTTGATGAAGCAAAGGGAGAAATGATGGTGTGTAATATTGTACTGAATTGTTTCTGAGAGCAAAATCAGACAAGCTTAGAAAAAGCACTGTGCAATGCCCTTCTTTCATGAACAGCTTATCGAGTTCTAGGTCGTAACTCGGCTGTTTATTATACTGTCATGCATCCCGTCTTTGCGAGATGCCACCTTTTAGGAATGATAGCGTATCTTTAGTTTGGTTTTGTATGGCTGGGAGTATTTTTTGCATTCTAACGTGTATAAAATTTTGGATCGATTTCAGTAATTTTTTACTTTTAGAAATGAAGACCTCAAAGATTCCAAGTTCCTACCAGTTTCATAAAAGTAGCTCATCAGCTGGAGGGAACAAACCCAGTAGCATTCCCCATAAACAATAGCTTTTGCACTGTAGATACTAGGAAATCCATACTTGAAAGTGCCCGAACTGTATGAAAATCTTATACCAGACTCAGTCAAGCACAAGACGCTGATCCATGAAAAACCAGACTGCCCAAGTTCTGGTACTCATGGGGCTATTTTTGCACCTAATTGTAGTCTCTGTGCACGTAGTGTATGGAATTCAAGACAAAATGTGACAAGTAGGTTGCTCCACATACCAGCTCATCAAAGGCTTTAGATGGATCTACCTTGGCTTGGTATCCATCTTGTCAGCTATCATGCTTTGATTGTCTCTGCCCAACTTGGAACCTCTGAGTACTTGGTTGGGGAATGCTATCAAATCCTGCAATATGCCACCAAAATTTAACAAAAGAGTATTTGGGTCAAAAATCTTAAGAACAAGAACTGGTGCATGAAAAATTCTCTCCTGTTTGCCACCGCAGAATAAACTGTTTGTGTAAAATATTTCCATTCTAACTGCACAAAATTCCCGTCATGATTGTATGCATGTGTCTGTATTTCTGTGTGTCTCTTGGGAACTGCTGAAAGATAAGTTTATGGATTCGTAAAACAAAGTCTCTTGGTCTGTGAGTATTTTTCATCTCCAGCACTTTGTTATTTTGGTGATTTTTTCCCCCTCTCTTTATTTGGGAAGTAAAGTAGAGCTGACAAATCAAGATCTGGTTACCCTGTAGTGTGGTTTGTGAATATAGGCAAAATGTTCTTTGACCAAGGATCTGAAAATGTTACCATCCATTTACAACTCGGCAGTTTTGCCGCAAAGCTTATGTAGTATTCTCAAAGGGGAAAAATGTATGTGTTGGTACAGTGTGTGGCTGTGCACTTGTCTCTGCTTAGGATCTATATTTAGCTGAAGATGACAATATCATTGCTGCCCTCTAGATTTGTTTATGTTTTGACAGTGTGAAGCTTTTATTCTTGTTTTAGGAAACAGATTAATTCACTTATTAGGATATCCTGAAGCTTGATTAATTCAGCAAATGGGCAGTAATGACTTTGTGCTGCTTGCAAAAACGTGGTTTTATATGTAATTACTTACAGCATGTTACAGGCTAAAGTATGTCTGCTGTAGCTCTTTCTTTTTCCTACAAAATGCCCTGAGCAATGAGGAAAACCAGGACTAGATGTTCATCTGATGGACAGTAAGTGTTGACTCTTGTAGCCTTAGCTGTCTGATTTGACATTGTCTACAACAGCCAGTGCAGCAGAGGGGTGTTCTATGGTGAGACCTGTCTGTCAGGGGCTGGGCAGCTTGGTTTGTGCTGGTTGCAGGCAGGAGTTGGAAGCACTGGAAGGCCTCCAGCTTGCAGATTAAGACACACAAATCTAGGCATTTCCATGTAGGTATCAAGTGTATTTAAGTATTTAAGTGTCTAAGCTGTAACACAAGTTAGTGGAGCTCTAATTGATACAGGGGTATCAATATCTCTAAGCCTAGAGAGTTACTCGGCTCAACCTAAACGTACAGATCAGTTCAGGAGCCCACGCAGAAGTTCTAGTACCATTTGAACAAAAGGTCTCTACAGCTCTAACTCCCTCTCTGCAACTCCCCCCCCCTCAGTATAGGAAAGCTCTTTGACTGAGATAGCCACTTCAGATGAGTGTTTTGGGTATTGCAGAAAGCATCCTCATCTACTCCAGGGACCATGCTGCTGAAAACAGGCACATAAGTACTGCTAACCTTGCACTGCTGTGGATTTGGTCCCTCCTTGCCTACTCCTTGTTCTGAGGGTGTGTACTCTGTGTCCTGGGGTGCATCAAGCAGAGCATAGCTAGCCGGTCAAGGGAGGTGGTTGTCCCACTCCACACTGTACGGGTGCAGCCCCACCTCGAGTACTGTGTGCAGTTTTGGGCACCTCAATTATAAGAAGGACATCAAACTATTAGAGTGGTCCAGAGGAGGGTGACCAAGATGGTGAAAGGCCTCAAGGGCAAGACTTATGTGACGCATCTGAGGTCACTTGGATTGTTCAGCTTGGAGAGGAGAAGGCCGAGGCGTGACCTCATCACAGTCTACAAGGTCGTCAAGTGGAAGGGGAAGGTGCTGATCTCCTCCCTCTGGTGACCAGCGACAGGACACGAGGAAATGGAATGAAGCTGCATCAGGTGAAGTTCAGATTGGAGATTAGGAAAAGGTTCTTCATTGAAAGGGTGGTCGGTGACTGAAACAGGCTCCCCAGGGAAGTGGTCAAGGCATCAAGCTTATCAGAGTTCAAGGAGCATCTAGATGACACTCTTAGTCATCTGGTTTAGTTTTAGGTAGTCCTGCAAAGAGCAAGGAGTTGGACTTGATGATCCTTATGGGTCTCTTCCAACTTGAGTTATTGTATGATTCTGTGGTTCCTTGGTGGCTCTATAACCAGCTGCCTTGTTGAGAACAACTGGACTGTTGTTCACATGGATGGACACGGGAGGAAGAGCCATTGGCACAAATATCGCAGTTGTACCTGTTGACATGGCTTACTCCACACTGCAAGAAAAATTCCTGCAATTCTTTGTTGTCTCATCTTGAACAGAGACAAACAATCTTTTGTGTGCTGAGGGAAGGGTGAAGAAGTGAATTAATAGCACTTCTGTTTTTCATCCCCCCTCTTTCTAAAGGGATTAAAGAGATGGTTTAATTTTTAAAAGAGTAAAAGACCTAATTTTCATAGGTTAAACAGCCAATCTTTTATCAAGATCTAACCTCTGCTGCTTTTATTTCTGATTAATTATTGTTCAAAGTTCTTCCAGAGTGGTCATTTCAGCTTGCATATAAAACATGAGCCTTGCTTGGAAAGCATTGGTCACAGAGTCTTGTTCATATTATATGGGTAGGACCCGTCCTGATAATTAGAGAAATGTGCACTTTTATAAGTGGCTAGCCTAGAGGGCCAATTAACATTTTCATTTGTGTTTATCCTGTGTATTTAGTGTCTTGAGCACTTCTTTTGATCACATTAGCATGACTGACATTTTCCTGAGAGGTTATTCTGGTTTGATTTCTAAAGGGTGCATTTTTGAAAGCTAAGTCCCTTTGTAAAAGACAGAGACCCTTTATGTTCTGGTGGCCTTTCATCTTTATTGGAGAGAGAGAAATAAAATGCCCATCCACACAGCCTGTAAGCATGAGTGGTGATTCCTAGCGGTACGGCTGGTGCAGCTGAGGTGTGGGCTGGGGAGAAGGACAAGGTGAGAAGAAGCATCTCAGCCTGAGAGGCAGCAGATGCTACGCAGCTCTGGTGCACTGCCATTTGGATTGAACGGCTCTTTATATATTTAAACACATTTCTGAAAGAAGAGTTTCAAATATCAAATACACACCTTTCTCCTTCTGCTAGGCAATGCATGTGTGTTTTCAGAATCAGAAAAGTACTATGAAGCTCTAAAACTACTCCCACCTCGTCCCTCTTCTGTAACCTTGCTAGATGTCCAGAAGGCTTTTATTCCTCTGAACTGTTTAATGACAGAAGGAGATTTTGGGTAAGAAGAGATGTTTTGTAGCCAATTTTAATTATGGACTTACTACAAAAAGACTGTAAAAAAAAAAAAAAAAAAAAAAAGAGCCTGCAGTCTTGCAGAAGCCGTGTTTTAGTCATCCTGGGGTGACCAACACAGTATTTGTCAGCTAAGGAGTCAAGAGTACATGGAAGTTAAAGGAAGGAGAGAGATGAGACACCAAACACACACAGCAGAGGAAAAAGAAGGCTGGAATTGGAATTCTGGGGGTGGGGATAAAACATAATTTTTAAGCTCATAAATATTCTCTCTGAGGAGACTAAATCTGCAGTTTATTAGGTCAGCTTGATTCTAATAGTGTTGTATCCAGATTAAGATTTCAACCGTCTTTATTCGTTTTCCCTTGCTAGTTCAGGTTGAATTCTTCCACAAATACAGCAGTGGGAGGCTCTTGATTTCAGTGCATGCACAGATGGGAGAGGCATTACTCTTTTTCCCTCAATTTTTTTTTTTCCTTTCCATTTTGAAGCATAATTTGTGGTAAGAGATCACTCTGATTTTTCAGTTTGGAAGAAGAGTGTTGAAAACAATATTTAAAAAGAGGAATGAAAATAACCCATCTATCTTTCTTCTACTGATATCATTCTGTGAAATGTGATTTCTTCATTGAGCACAGAATAGAAGTTAATTGCATGGAGTAAAATAAGAAGATTGTTAATGTTACTTCAGTCATGTTCAGGGACCTTTTCTCCAGCTAATTAAACACTGATTAGTATTTTTGTTTTTCACTGGTAATTTATAAGGTGGCTTTGCTCTGATCCTGTTGTGTCTGATTGGGATTCTCTTAAGTAGGGTTGACTTTTGAGGCAGATTTCACACATTTCCCACAGCCAGAAATCGGTGCTGCCTTTCTGTGCCAAGCCCAACTGATCCTCTGCCAAAGTCAATCCGACGTGACGGCAGTAGCAGGAGGCCCAGTCCCTTGCTTCGCCCTTCTGGGTGGCGACCATGAACTTGTGGCAGAGAGGTCATCACCCAGGATTGCTGGCGAAGGTGGCTTGTCACAGCGAGAGAGCACTGACAGGTCTCTGAGAGGGCTCTGAACCTTGTGGCCTTCAGGAGGGTCAACAAACAAAGGGTTGCCCGCGTTGTTTTTGGAGGCTTCTGGGGCCTCCCTACGGAGGCTGCACCGTGCACCGCTCTGTGACTTGCATCAGATAGTGAGCTGTTGTGCAAGGTGACGGCAACTACCAGCTGGCAAACAGATGGACTGAGGTTCAGTTTCTTCCCACAAGTTAGGAATTAGATGATACTTGCAAAATCGTGCGCTTCTGGGGCCAGGGGAGGAGTGGAAGAGGGAATGGCTCAGGAACGTACGGGCGAGGGAAAGAATCAGATGCATTACAAAGGGAGACAAAGCATGAAATCCTCATCTCGCAATGGCAGAACGAGAGGAAAAATCCCACCCAGCTACGTCTAGTGCGGGGACTCTTGTGAATGTGGGATTTCTGTTTTATTGTGCCTGATGACCCATTTTCGGTCCCTCCAATTTGTGGGAGGACGAGGTCTGAAACCCTGCTGCGGAAGGTGGAATCTGGCTGTTCTCTGCAGTCGCTGAACACTTGAGACCGTCTGCGACTCACTGGGTTTCAGCCTCTGTGCTTACTGTCACAAAACCTTAGGGAGAGTGTCGCTGAAGGAACGGCCACCCGTAATTCCTCCTCTCTGCCACAGGGTGTCACCTAAAGTGCAGGTAAAGTAAGTGTCCACGGGCATCTGCACCGAGACACTTGGGGGTGGAAATGATGGATGGGGTGAAAGAAAACTGGTGTGAATAGTGGTCCTGGACTTTGTCCTGCTATAATTACCCACAGTGCTGCTTCTGCAGCTTCCCCATCCTACTGGGTGGTAAAAGAGACTCACTGAAGTGAACTGGGGACAAGGACACAGTGGAGGAGGAGGTGGAAGGTGTTCTGGAGGACGTTCTGCTGTCCCTGACTTTGTGGAGCACTTGCTTGAGAGCAGGTCGCTGGCTGAAGGTAGGTGGTTGGTGATGGTTTCGCCAGGACTGCTCTGGAAGGCTAAAGGAAGGGAAGTGCTAAGCTTTGCTCTCAAGAGGGTGTGTGTTACGTCAGAAGATGCAGAGCTATGCAGAGCGTAATGTAACCTTTCAGGGGTGAAGCATCGCCATCGAAGGAGCTTTAGCAGGCAACAAGAACCTGCATTTGGATGATACAGAGATTCCTCCTTCCGGTACACATCATGTTCATTGCTGTGCCGCTTCCTTTTGCATCAGCCTGATCTCTCCTGCCTGAGTGCTGTCCTCTGGCAGGTACGGTGAGATCCTCCCTGTGGACCCTCAAGTCCCTGACAGATGCTGTAAGTGCTCCTGCTTAGCAAGAATAACAAGTAGGTGTATTAATAGTGGGACAATTCCTTCCTCAGCTGTGAATACTGAACTTGCCTGTTGCTCATGGGAAGAGTGTTCTGCAGATCAGTAAATCCATTAACTGGATTTGGGTTCTTTGTATTTTCCTCTCTTCTCTTCAGAGGCATGGAAGTATCTTTGCTGTTCATGTAATGGTGGATCTTTGCACTTTCTGTGGCTTGGAAGAACAGTACTTCAAGCTGTGTCCTGGTCCCAGTGAAGCTCTCAGACTCCGAAAGTCATGCAAGACTTTGCTTGTGGTCTGCTGTCCTGTGAAAGGGAAACTCTTACCCAGTTTTGGACCCCAACATTGCTTACGACTAGACATCCAGATTAGAATAGCCATTCATAGTAGCTTGGGAAGGCGGTGAGAAATACGGTTTCCCATGGAAATTGAAGGGGAATGGATTTTTAGCAGATATTTTCCTTCTGAGTGCAGTTTCATTCCCCTCAGATGTTATTCGTGGAGTTTGTAATTGATAGCTCTTGGGACAAATTAATCAAATCAATAAAACTCAGATTGCTTTATGCTGACTTCTTTCTCTGCAGTGCTGGGAATTACAGAGGGCCAGATGCTGCTCCATATGAGACTTGCGCAGTGAGAAGCAATCCATTGAAGCAAATGATAAGAAGAGAAAATCAGTGTTTAAAAAAAACCAAAAAAACAAAACAGAAAAAAACTCTCCAGATCTCAAGAAGCGTTTTCCCTAGGAAAACGGAAGAAGAAGGAACCATTCCCAATGCAATTGCATTGTCCAAAACCCCTGGTGGTTGGAAAGCACTGACCATACAGTGACAGAAGGGTTAATGCAGTTCCTTATCCTCCTTAGTCAGCCAGGGAGCAAACGGAGACTTGGAAAACAGAAAATATGTTATGGAAATGAGGCAAACAAAGAAAATAGGAAATCATTTTGCTAGTGCATCATCAACATTTTAACCAAACTTAGATATGAACTCCTAGTGATTCTTTTTCTCACTGCTAAGAGTTTTAATTTAACTTACTTATTGCTGAATTATGCCAGTAATACCTGAAACATCAGCATTTGTGTATTTCAAAGCACATGATGAACAGCCATTACTTCTTGCAGAATCTCCAGACTTGCCACATTGATTGCTGCTTTTCCACTAGAGCAGCTATTGCAGAGTTTGCAAGCAGAGGGTATTTTCAAGGATCCTAGTTTCTGTGCTGATCTTAATACACTTGACCAACCAAATGCTCTGAGCTCTGCTTGGAAACCAGTGAGGACAGCAGGTGTTTAGTTGCGGGAAATGGATTTCTAGGTATCATAAAGCGGAGACACCCAATTCCTTTCCAAGACAATAGAGTAAAAGACAGGGGATGATGGTGGTGATGAAAAGCAGCGGTACTTCAGAGAGACCTCACAGTGTTAGGCTTCCATAGAGAAAGCCTGTAGCAGGTTCCTGCCTGGTAGGAGTTTCTTCTGTCCCAGGAACTCTGGAGGCAGAGAGCGAGCGAGCCCTGGCTTGGGAAGCCCTTTTCTTCAAGGGCTTGTGTTCCTGTTCTGCCTCAGGGTGTGGATGGTGACATCTGGGGTGAGAAGTTGCAGGAATTTGCACAGTCGTGCACTTGTCTTCTGAGTAGGACCTTGTGGGAGCCAGGTAACACTGCCACCAGCTCACAAGACCTCTGTAGAGTGAACGCCTTTCATTCTTCCTTGTCAACACTTGGTGCTAAGGGAAGCCAGGTTCCCACAGATCCACATTTGGTTCATTTTGGCCATTGAATCTGATCTTCTGAATTTCCCACCTCACATAAACCTTATGTATAGATTCAGCCACTTGCCCCATTCCTGTGCCAATATTTAACAAATGTCTCCCTCTCATTAGGCCTTTCTAAAAATGAACATTTCCACCCTGCAGCTGGCAGCACTGCGCCAAAGCCGACTGCAACTAAGGAAGCCTCTTTGCAGCACTAAAATAAGAAGACTTTTTGTTTGCTTTGTTTGAGAAGTGGGGGAACAAAGTACTATTTGGATCTGCCTTCTGTTTCAAAGCCTAAGTTTCAAAGCGGACAGGGATGGGTCCGAATGCAGCAATGGTGGTGCATTGCATTGCCCAGTCCGAGGGAGAGAGGCTGTAGCAGTATGAATGCTGAGTTTTGCTGCTGTTCTTGTTCTTTCTTGAGGAAGAGCTGAAAGATCACCACCAAGGTCTTATCTTGTAGTTAAGTCATCCCTATCCACCTACAAACCCATTCTCAGCCTGGCCTTGTCTTTTTCATCCTAATCCGTTCCTAACTCCTTCATCCCTCTTGTATTCACTGCGCGTTTCTCCTGTAAGATAAATTCTGGCAAGAATAATAATAGCAGTTTTATTCTCACATAAGCACTTTGTTTTATTCCTTCAGTGAATGATGAGGGGAATAGAAGGGTGTGTGAGCTGAACCGGAGAGGCGAGTGTGTCAGAACAGCACAGGCATCATAGCAGTGTGTTTCAGTTTATAACGTCATGGGAGAACGTAAAATGCTCTCCTGTAACTAGAAAGATGAAAAATAATAGTTGTATTTTTCAGCAAATGGGTGTAAAGTATTTCCTAGAGATTCCTATTTTACTGGTTCTCTGTTAGACCTCAGCTGCAGATCGATGACTGAGTTACTGTGATTACATCAGCACACGGGCGAGCGGCTGACCACGCTCGTCCGAATTACGGGGCCTCGAGAGAATTTGTGGTGTTGTTTTTTCTCATCGCTTCTTCTACTGGCCAGATAACTGCATGCCTCCTGTCTGCCTTCAAAGCCTGACCTCCTCCAGGCTCTCTGCCAAACCCCCAGTCCTGTTCGCCCGTTCCCCGCAGTGACCAGGCGCAGGAAGCACCGTGCGCGCGGCAGACGCATGGGTGAGTCGCCGATGCCCGTGTGGAAGGTGACTCTGTGTGTGTGTTGTGGTTCAGCCCCAGCCGGCAGCTCAGCCCCACGCAGCCGCTCCCCCGCTCCCCCACGGCGGGG
>NW_010549598.1:5078-30929 GCF_000687285.1 Phaethon lepturus | reverse complement strand
CCCTGTCCTGGCTGAAACCAGGACAGTGCACTCAGCATCTGGTAAACTTGGGCTAAAATTCAACTTCTGAAATCTCAGGGAAAGAAACTGATTTCACTGTGTTTCAGTTATGTGTCCAAGTCCTTAAGTTCATGTGTAGCTTTGAAAACTTTACTCCGCTTTTACCAGTTCCTTTTGGAAACAAAGCATTTCTAGTGATTTTGAGTGCTGAGCTGAGGAAGTCCTAGCTTTGCTTGGTGAAAATAAACCTGGTGTGGTGACATGACATATTGCAAGTTGGACTAGATGAACTCTAATGCTCCTTCTAACCAGCCTTTCCATGCTTTTGTGATATCCCTGCAGATTTCAAATGGATCCTTAGGTGGTCTCTACCATCAATCTTTTGTTCTTCATGGACGCCTGTGACATGGCACTTAGTGGTGGTGGTTTTTAGTTTCTAGGACACTTGAGCTATAAGCAGAATACGAAGAATTTGTATTACATGATGTGCGACAGAGTGAGAGTAGTCTCGGTCTCTTGTTTTGATTCCATATAACTATTGAAGTGTAATGTGTAATTTTTCTGCACCATTTTGCTTGTTTTAGTTCATCCTTTGCTTGCTTTTAGGGGAATCAGATGAGACTCACAGGGCACCGACCTTTGTCTAGTTGCCATGTTACCTTAATAAAATTCAGCTGGAAAAGGCAGGGCTAATTGCTTTGATTTAATCCTGAAATGTCAATGACTCATTGATGGCTCATTCAGAAAAGCTATCTGCTCAAGGTAGAAGGACTAGATAAAAATAGCTTCCTTGAGATGAAGTTAAGCAATATAAGTGCTGGAAGTTTCAAATGTCTAGGCACTGAGTGTTGCATGCTGCTTGCTAGAAACTTGAACTCTGACTTTGGTATCCACATCCTCTTCTGCCTTGGGGTAAGAGGAATAAACCTTCTGTTCAACTCTAACAAGAGAGCGCCGGTGACTTGGTTCAGGTGTCTCTCGTGACAAGCCTGGAGCTTGCATCCAAGCAGTGAGCTAAATGTCTGATGGAGGAGCCCTGTCACACCTGAAAGGTGACGCTTTCTGAGACCATCTGGGAAATATGCAGAACAGTTCTCAAAATTAAAAGGTTTTTCATCTCACTGGGACTGACTGGCTTCCACTGCTGATTTATCTCTCTTCTGCAATTACAAAAGGTTGTAGGAAGAGTGGAAGTACGAGGAACAAAGGATAGAGGAAGAGCAGAGCATCAACCAAGCAGACTGGGAATGGAAAGGAAGGTTACTGGTTGAGGTGGAAGTGAGCAAGAAGACAGAGACCTTGTGCCTGGAGAAGAACATGAGTTAAAAGTCGCTGTGGGAATGGATGAGGGTGGAGTTCCTGCAAAAGACTTTAGCAGATGGGTGACTTAAAACGTAGAAATGCCATTGTGCAGGAGTAAGAGCCAGCAGTGTAGCATGGTGGGTTGTGCAGAGGTGAGAGGCGGCGACCAGCTCCTAGACAATTCAGGACAAAGTGTTGTGAGGCTAGATGGAAAGATGGCATAACAGAACACGGGTGAGGAATGGCTCAGAATGCAGTCGTGAACCCTGATAGAAGGGTGGGGTAAACATTAGGAGACATGCAGAAAGCATTTGTGGCAAAGAACTGAGTGCCATGCAAGATGTCTGCCAGCTGTGAGACAGCAAGCAAAAGTCTGAGTTGCCATCCCAAAGAATAGCAGGTGAGAGAGGGGAATTGCTGGTTAAGTACCAGATATAAAGAATAAGTCTGATACGTGCTGTACTGCATCCAAGGCATGCAGCGTAGAATAACAGATGCAATTACCGACAGCAGTGCCACCAGTGACTCTGAGCAATTTAAAACTCAACAGAAGAATATGTCAGAGCCAACGTATCTGTCTTGTAAATGAAAAGGTGACATGGAGCTTGGTTTTTAGCATGTTTGGCCTAAGTACTTTCTCTCTTTCCGGGCTCCTATGGGAAGTTCATAGACAAGTTTCCTTCATGACTTTTTCTTGCTGCCTCTCCTCTGGCTTTCTTGTCCCCTGAGTTGATGGGCAGGCATGTGACAGGACCGCGTCCTCACATTAGAACCACTTTGGTTCTGACTATGTTGCCTTGAAAGTGAATGCAAAGACTTGCCTGACCGTGGCTTGCACTGATCCATCTGGGACATTAACGTGTGGGGTTGTTGGGGCACCCTGCTGCAGTCAAGAGGCGGCGTTTGGTGCTGTGCCAGTTTGAAGGGGCTAGGACTAGGGTAGTTTCACTCCGAATGCAGCTTGTAACTGTCTGAACACACAGTAAATGGGACCTACACGCTGCAACTGACCTCAAGCAAGCTGCTTCAGCCTCCTGTCCTTGGGTCTTGCCCTATGTAAAGTAACTCCAATAAATCAGGAACCCTGAAGCCTTCCAACTCTATAATGACTTCTCTCCTGCTTTTTTGGTTTAGAGGGCAAGAAGCTCCCTGGTAAAATGTCACCTCTGTTCCTCAGTGTCGTGAATTTCTTCGGGGCTGAGCAGGACGGTTTTGAGGACAGAATCTGTGTTTTGCAGTCCTTCATAAGAGCTTTCATACAAAGACTTTCAGACGTGCAAAGTGCTAGGCAGGCAGTTGTATTTCAATACCTTAATATCATTGCCTCCAGGACTCTCTTTCAGCAATAAAAATCTTCTGTTCTCAACACAAAAACGTGACCTGAATGGAAAGCATCCCCTTGTGTGGTCTGGGAAAACTGAAGTTACTGTAATTAACATCTTCAGAGTTGCAAAAATATCCATGAGTGTGGATATTTAATCCGTGTAAGTAATCGCTACTGTTACCAATATATTTCTGTGTTTTACCGTACATTTTTGCAGCTCATCTGTATCTCTTTATTCTCATGCCTTATTGCCTTGGTACAGATCTGCTGGTCTGTAGCACCTGCAGTTTTTCTGTGTGCCAAAGAAAATGCTTAGTTATCAAAATCACATTTATTCAGCTATTCGGTGTTCTTCTCTGCAATGCAGAGTTGTTTCCTAGGCTACATTTGTTAGTATAATACATATTCTGTTGTCAGATATCCCATCCAGTGGATTTTGCCTGATTCCTTGATCCAGTGAAGATAAATTATTGACCTGTCCTGCTTTATCAGTGGAGATTGTCTTCATTTTTCATAAGCTGAATTTAGTTTTTCAAATATTTTTTTCTGAAACTACACTTCAAATAGATCATGCAACATTGCAGCACAAATGAAGCCGAGGAATTCAGACTCTCGCACAATGATGTGAGAAAGAAAATATGTTAGAAGAAAACAGCCTTTGATCAGGCTCCGCATTGCCTTTTCGTGCTAAAACCAAAGTAACGGTGTATTGATTCTCCGAAGGCTTATTGCCCGTTTGAGATCAGCCCCATAAATGCAGTTGTGACTTGCCTGGGCAGCCCGTAAGAAATGAAGTGGTTGTGAAACCAGTGACTTGGCTCCAGGTTAAAGAAAGTGCAGAATCAGAGCTTATACTTAAGTAAGTAGTAGGAGGAGTAACAAAGCTATTGTAGGACAAGGGGAAAAAGAAGAGAAAAGTAAAGAAAACCAGGAATGGGGAAGGGTGATTTTTTTCTGTGCGTTGTGGGGCTTTGAAGCATCAGTGGGTCTGACACAGCCTAATGCAGGAGCTGACGATACTGTCTCTAACTGTTCATCCCATGTCCCAGCTTGCAGACATTAATCTGTTTACGAGTCGGCTTCTGTTTTGCTGCAGTTTACAGCAGGTATTTGCTATAAATCAATGTCTTTTGAGTGCCTTAGTTAATGGTCACCTCAGCTTTCCGTGCTCTGGGACAGGACAGACAGCTAGAGCCAGGCAGTTTTACAGCTGCAATCCTTATTCGTGAATGGATGCCATTAACTTTCCCCTCTGTTCAGCCTTCACAGCTATTTCCATTGCCAGCAATGACTGGGATGAGCTAATTACACAGATTATGCAATTTTGTTGTACATAATACATATAATTTTGTAATGAAGGAGTAGTGCTGTGTGGTAACAGTTCACATAAACCTGCCTTTGACTACAAAGGTCTGGCAGGAAGCTTTGCAAGAGAACCTTTGCATAAAAGAGTTAAATAAGAGTCAGATCATTGATATGGGAAAAGATCTCGAGACATTTCTATGTGCTTTTGGAAGTGCTAATATATGCACAAAAATGTTTTTTAATAAGTAGGTTTCAGCTCCAGTATTAGCAATGTCCTGAACACTTAGATGAATCTCATGTATGCATGCAAATGTAAACGATGCTTTGCAGTTTCAGAAGAATTTATTTCATTCTTTTGCAAGATCAGGCAAGAGGTTTTTTTTGTTTGTTGGAATATTGTGGTGTGTCGTCTCGGTGTTGTTTGTTTGTTGCAATATTTTCTTGTTTGCTTCTTCCTGTATGGACCAGATTATTGATGATTATCGACAGTAAAAGTTACCTTCATTTTGCTCGCATGGTTGTGGTGCTTAGGGACCAGATCTTTTTTTTGGTAGGCTCTAAACAATCTCTGGAAAATATGTGCTGCCCCAGGCAACTACTAGGAGGCTCTAGAAGGCAGAAAGTGTGAGAGAGGAAAGAGGAGGAGTACTGGGTTTTCGTGGCAAGGTTTTGATAGCAGGGAGGCTGCAGGAGTGGCTTCTGTGATAAGAATCCAGTGGCTCCCTCCATGCTTGACAGACCCAGTTTCAGCTCTTTAAATTAAACTTTCTTTGTCTCAACCCATGAGATTTGCATCTTATTTTATCCCCACATCCTGGTGAGGAGAGGCAGAGAGTGAGAGGTCTGGTGGGCACCTGGCAGCCAGCCCAAGGTCAACTCACCACAGGAGGTTATAAAATAAATACAGCAAAATGAATTCTGACTTTTTTTTCTAAAATTCTTAAAGCTTGGAAATATGGTTATGGGCACCGAATGCTACAGAGCACCGGCTGTTATCCTAGGGAAGTGCTTCCAGAAAGATAAACTGGGGCATTTGAATGGAAATTGGAGATGAAAATTTCTATGCAGTCTAGACAAGTTGACTTAATTTTTAGTGGCGTATCCTACCTTGAATATGGAAGGAGGTCGGTTATTTCTCTGAAGAGCCATGGAAAGGGATAGGTCTGTTCTGCCGTCAGAGATGTGATTTAGGTTGTTGACTGTTACAGACGCACCTAGTGTAGCGTGACTTAGTACTAACAACATCAAAGCTGTAACAGCACAACCAGCAGTTTCTGATGCTCTAGGACTGAAAGGCAGAGATGCCAATGCTTGGGTACTCTACAGCAGTCTCACTGCCCGGTTGAGCTTGATTATGTTTCCATCACTTCTCTGTAAATACTCCCCAGAGTCATGATTCTCACACAGCTGTTTTGGTGATCTCTGGCTTTATATTAAGTCAGGTGTAAATGTTTTAAATTCAACACATGGTCTATAGCTAAATACTCTACCTGGTTTTCAGTCTCGGAAAACAATGAGGATGTAGTGTGCTGACTGAAAGACATTTTTATCTCCTAACAGCTTAGGGAAGTCATATGGAGAAATTCTCTCTGCCTGCAGCACATATCCTTTCCCAAAATAGATACCAGACTAAATTAACTTGTTATTTTTACCTGAAGTTCTAGGTTGGTAGTCTTACTTCAAAGGATTTTAAAACTGATCTTCTTTCATGGAAACAAACTCACTGTTCTGTAGTAATTATCTTAATTCCCTAAAATATTTTGAACTTTCCTGGAGTTTCTGACATCATGTCCTATTTAACACGGTCCTTAAAATTCCACAGGGCTGTGAAAGCTGGATGTATGTCTCTGCCTTCTCTACCTTAGCTCCAAAGATGAGGCACCCAGTTTTCAGACAGTCTGGTGCCATCAGCTGATTGCCAAGGAACTACACCATGACACGTCCAGGCTTTCATTCCCTAACTGCTCTCCATTCAACAGTTCATAAGGGAATTCAGTTTCCACTATTTCAGCAGCATTTGTGAATCCATTTCCCTCACCGTTTTCACATGGGAGGTTGTCTTTTTACACTGCTGTTTCACAGGGTATTAGAAAGGGTAGGTGGTGAAGCTCTTGCTCTTCAGCATTTTTTTTCCTTTAACTAAGTAGGACTCTCCTAAAGGCACCCGCATGTTGCTAAAGGCGCTAACACTGATGTAAAAGTGCAGGAATGGCTTACTTCTGTCGATCCAGATGTTTCATCTGGTTATAGAATGAATTGTTTAGAAATTTGCGACAGTTAAGGATGTGTTAGTGCCTACTATATGGCTCACAAAATCCTACAAATGTATGTGTGACTCCATGTTTAAGTTCCCAGATCAGTTATTTTGACTGATCATGAGCAACAATATTTCAGGACGGAAAAATGTACAAGCGGAAAGAAAGTGGTAAAAAGGGAGAAGGCAGAAGGATTTAAAGGAGGATTTGTAAACTGACGGTGGTCACATGTAAGCAAGTAGAATTCTCTGCAGTCTGAAGCATCCTGTGAAGAGTTTTCATGAACAATTTTCAATACTAAGGTAACAGAGGCACTTGAAGTAATTGGTATGTGTGTACTGCATTGTAAATCTATTTAAACAGAGATAATGAGCCATATTCATTCCTTAGACTAAACTAAATCCCAAGTAGTTCTCTGAAGCTGAATGTTTCTTCCTATCATACTCTGGATGTACAATCGTGTAACAGCTGATTATAGCGATTAACTGAATTTCACAGATGATGACCAGAAGAAACTGTTACATGATGGATGCTGCATCTCCTTCATGTTTCAAAAACAATGAGAACAAGTTTTAGTTAACATTGTACTCCCGTTAGAAAGTCTGCTAGCCTTCTATTGATTGATCCAAAGATAAATTCTTGTGCACAGGAAAGGAAAAGACATTTTATCCTAAATGCTTCGTGTGATTACAAAAAGAATCTTCTATCTATGTAAAGATTTTGATTCTATTTTAAGAGGAGAAGACTTAAAAGGTAGTGCATCAAATTATCTCATTTTACATGATATAATTAAGATCAGATAACTGAGAAGAAAAAAAATTTTGCTAATGATTTCCTTTAAAAAAATCTTTAATGGGAACTACTCCAGGATGTTGTAACTGTGTGACAGTGAAGTTGTCTTTTACTCATTAATGTTTCATTTGGGAAGAGTTAGGCAGCAAATCTCTCTTTGTAAGTTACAGCAGGTGAAATGAAGCTGTGAACTCCCTAATCTGTTATTTTGCTATGGGTGGGTTGAGCCTGGTTTTTGTATGAGTGTCCGGAGCACTTATGTAAAAGCCATCCTTCCCTTGGTGTGCTCGCTGTGATCATCGCTTCTTCGGCAGTGCAGGTTTCTTCCATGCTGCGTGGGTTTGGTGGAGGCTAATGGCAACAACCCGTGTTCGTTGTTAGCTGCGATCTGTGACTGGTGTTTTCGTCGTGCTGTTTGCAGTCTTCTCGCTGTCTGGCTCGGATCCTGCACGCTGCCTCCAGTTTCTTCTTCTTACACGGTTTCTTCATAACCTTAGCTCATAGAAACTTAGGAAAGGTGCTGTTTTCAATTTTGTGTGGGTACATCTTAGAGCACAGTGAGGGCTTGGGTCTCTGAGGGAGGCTTCTGCTTCTGTAACTGAAGTCAGTGCTGTACAAAACTTCCAGATGCCACTTCAGAAGAAAGAATCTAATTTGGAAGACTCAAAATGTTCTTTTGCGGGTATTAATTTATCACTACTCCTGCTAAAACCATGGAGGGATCAAAGTTTGGATTCGGGAACTATTAACTTATCTTCTGCACCTTCATGTTCTGTATGCACCTCAGGTGACCCTTCCATATCGTGCTCTTCCTGAAAGAAGGTACAATTCCATTTAGATTTTCTTACTCTAGAATTCCTCTAGGCTCCATTCTAGAAAACTGTAGCATTGTACTTGCTGAACCTCAAGATCCAAAACAAATTCTTGTTTGGACCATATGCAGAAGGTGTGATTTATCTCACTGAATTTTAGCCATCTCGAGTGATAGCTAGTCTAAGCTTGTCATCTCAATTCCATTTCTGGTCAACAAAGATGCATAGAATAAATCACCCTCTGGACATGCCCATCTTTAATAATAACCCAAGAAGGTTCCACATCTGTACTGATTAGAAGAAAGTACATGAGGAAAGCCTGTTTTACCTTGGCTTGAAGATGGAAAGACCACTTGAACGGGCTTTTAGAGCCATGATTGCAGTACGAGCAAAAAAGGGAGCTCATAAAATTCTTTCTGTGCGACAGCTAATTAGACAGCCTTGCCAGACTGGCTGAGATGCTAGAACAGCTAATTAGAATTTAGCGCTATGGATCTTTGTACCGCATTTTGCTACTTTTTAAAAAACTTTGTTCCTTTTCTTTATTCCTCTCCTTCTAGCTTTTCTAGAGATAAGGTATGACCCATGTCTGGAATTATATGTCTTCGGGGTGGCAAACGCACTAATAAAGGAAAAACTGCAGGTCTTCCAGAAGGTCTCTGCCATTTTGTATTACTCTCAGATTATAGAGCAGTTGGAGGTAGACTAGGTCTCCCTATTGCGGTATTTTAGAATGAAATTCATAGAGTAAAAATGGAAACAAACACAGCGTTAGAGCTTAATAGAATAGCACTTAGTCTCTTGAGGCATTGGGCCATAATGAACATTTCCAGTGAAAACTGTAATTGACTGCTTATTTTTCTTACAGAAGAGGCTTCAGGATTTGGATACTCATTTGTGCAGAGGTTTTATGTTGCACTGCAGATTTTTTCCTGTGCATATTAACTTAAAAGTATGTTCAAACTGTCAAGCTAACATACCTTACAGCAGTATTATGTTGCTTTTCTGTACCTCAATTATAACATTGGGGTCTGCACATGAAGGTTGTATTGCTATAAAACATAATTCACTGTTCTACAAAGGCAATCAAAGTTTCACTCTAACTTAAAAAAAAAGTATAGAAGTTACGTTTTAATTCATCTGTCAAAGAAAACAAGCCTAATATAACCTTTTCACATTTGATATATGTGTCAGTAGCTCACTGTTATTTGGCAGGTGAAGTCAAAGCTGTATTGCTTTGAAAAGTGTTATAAATTTAACACACCTTTTCATGCTCTTTGGGTTCTTTGGAGTCCAATGCAGTTTGTCTGCTCATTCACACATCTCTTTTTTTTTTTTTTTTTTCTCTTTTACAACACAGTTGTACATGGAAAACTTAGGATTTAGGATTTTACGGTTTGTTACCAAACGAAACATGAATTACGCAGTCCTCACTTGAATACCTAATAGTTAAATAGTGCATACTTAATTTGCTCTTGGAGGGTTAATTCTGTGGTTGAAATGGAAATGGCACATTTCCAAATCAGCCTCAGTGTAGGAAATGTAATGTACGAATTTCTCAGTAATGTGTTTCTTTTCATAAGAGAAAGTCTATTACCAAAGAAGGTAGTAAGCATCTAAATTGGAGAGTCTCATCTAAGTGGAAGTGAATGAGCACTTTCAAACATATTTTGCTTGATCTTGCTGCTCTTTGTTGAAAGGAAATGGTAAATCTCTTTAAAGACACCTTTTTTCTTCTATTTCTCATTGTATTTTCTAAAAATCATCTTCTTGCATTCTCACTGTAAACAACCAGTCTTAGCGCCCATCTTCCATGTCAGCATGACAGGAAATCTGCAACTATTTAATGAGCAAGCAAATTCAGCTATTGAATGATAGGAGCTTCCTACAGCACCCTGCCTTATGGTCCTTTGTGCAGTTATCTGTATTAAACTGTGAATCTGATGTGTGCTGAAGCATCACCAACTCTTTTATCCTCTAAATAAAACACCTAGAGCATTTTTCTTCACCTCAATTTCTTGGCTGATGGCCGTGCTGGATGCATCATTTGTTTAGGGATGGTGCTGGGGTAAGAAGATTGCCTTGCTTTTCCACTGACCTCTTTCTTTCCATCTTTTGTTTCCCCAGTGCCTCATTCATGTTTATATTGTCCTTTGGGAACCACATTAGGCTCTGCAGACTGATCTGGATTAAAAAAAAAAACCAAAACAAAAACAAACAGACAAAAAAGGCAAGAAAACCCCAAGCCTACAAGTGCCCCATTTTCACTGTTTTTTTTTCAGTCTGGATCCAACTGATGGTGTTTCTTCAGAATCCCTGGAGCCAGTGTTTTTCCCAGGAAGGTAGTACATAAACCTGTGGCTGATGAAACCAATAGACTGGGGTTCTGAAAGCCTCAATTCTAGAACTAAAGAAAAGACCTTCATAGTCAGCTTCAGAAAAAGAAAAAATATGAAATATAGGGAAAGGTTTTCTTTATCACTAACATAGTCACCTTTCCTTCTTAGTTAGAACAAGCAATCACAGAAGTGGAAGGGGAGTTTTAGCTTTCTGGGACAAGGGTCTGATGGCTTGGAAGCAAGCACAGAGAAACCTGGGCTATAGTATTCGCTTATAGTGTACACCCTCCAGTCTCTTGCAGGACTGGAGAAATTAAAGAATAATAATTATAACCAGAAATAAAAAGTACAAAGATGGCCTGAAAGTGAAGAATTAAAGGTATCAACAGTATGACTTTTAAGCAAACTAAATAATGTCATTCCAGATTGTTACAGAGTAAGAGGAACTTGCTTGGAAACTAATGAATGTTGAGGAAAAAACTGAGCTAAGCTAAAACAATGAGAAGTGTAATTTTTAGTGCTCTGAAAAGTCTCTAGAATATTATGGGTGCTGATCTGTCTTTTTTTGTACTGGGAGGAGAGTTGTATCACCAGCATAAGATTAACAACCTGTACGTAAAGCAGTGCATGTAACTGTTGAGGACTGGATGTGCAGCATTTGCAAGGTGTGCAATGTTTTGTGCTAGCATGAAGGGACTTTGTCTTTCCATCCACTTCTTTGTAGTTGTGGAACTCTGTGACAAATTAATCAAAGGGAATAGTGTTCTTTGCCAACTTGGCTAGTACCGATTTTGGACACAGAGTATCACCAACCTTCACTTTTCAGTCACTTCAGTACCTGCAGGTGACACATAACTGACTCTGGGAAGTTTGCATGGTGGTACCTATTATATAGTTCTCTTCTGCTGTGTGATTGAGCTAATTCCAGTGGTGATCAAGGACGCCCAGCAGCGCCTGTTTAGCGAGCATCTCTTTCACCACAGGTTTGGGAGCACAATTTCTCTTCTCACCATACACGAATCCATACCCCTGTTTACTGCAATAGTTCCCAAAACTTCCGTTGCCATGGAGTCTCTGCTGCCTTTTGGCACTAAAAGGCTGCCTAGATGCTTCTTTACTACCTTGACTGGTGCTGGGATGTAAATACAAGGATACCTTCTCTACAGAGTAGCCATGGTCTTTTCCTGAGACAGGCTTCCACCAGAAGGTAGTTTGCATTCAGGGGGTTGAATGCATACAGCGTTTATAAGGATGGCTCTTCGCCTGGTGTGGAGTCCTGATCCTTTTCCTGTTACGGCTTCGGTGCTGGGATGTAAATACAAGGATACCTTCTCTACAGAGTAGCCATGGTCTTTTCCTGAGACAGGCTTCCACCAGAAGGTAGTTTGCGTTCAGGTGGTTGAATGCATACAGCGTTATAAGGATGGCTCTTCGCCTGGTTTGGAGTCCTGATCCCTTTCCTGGTACGGCTTCATGAAGAGTGTTACAGACAGCAATGCGGGTACATGTATGCGGGTCTTAAAAAGATGGATGTGATGATGTTGAAGCTGCCACACTATGTTAGCCAGGCTATGGTGAACCTGAAACCATCTGGGATGGTTCAGCGATGGCCTACTAATCATTCCTAGTCGAAATGAGCTCTGGCTCTTAAGATTCATCAGAGAGCTTAGCCAAGAAATGAAGCTGCTGAAATGCTTTTCTTAGACTGTCACAGCATGTGCTGACAGCACCCATTATATACTATAAAATTAGAAGAGATTTTAAAATCCCTTTTCTCCCTCCCATGCCATTTCAAGCCCCCAAAGATGCAATAATTATCAGGTGAAAAGAAAGCACCTTCCCACGTAACAGCAGGTTTTCCAAATGAGTGATGCATTGTATTAATAAGGTTATGTCAGGGGAACAGCCTCTTTTCCGCTTTTCCACCTGCCTGAGGTTTTGCAGATTATTCATAGTCTTCCTGGCCAACACTTGATCACTCAACTCCTTGTGCACAGGCGGTTTCTTGAGAGGGGAAAGATCACTTGTGTGAGCTGGGAGATGTCTTGGGAAGCTGGACTGAAACGGAAACCAAGGAGCACTGCAGACAGTCCCATCACCCATGCACTCAGAGAGCCAAATGTGTATCTCTGATCTGCCTTTTCTGATTCATAAGGTGGTATGTGCATGAAAACAACCCTCACAGAACAATATGGGTCTTCACAGTTCCCTCTCAAAATTCATCTTGTACTCTTTCACACCGCCTTTTAGATATCACTTGCAAACCAAATTTCCTGTTATCTGTCCAGGACTAGCATACATTAGATTAAATCTTATTTCTCTCAGGTTTCTGATCTCACTTAAAATTTTGACACATGCTGTCCTAGAGGAAAGAATTGGCACGTGATTCATGTTTCATGCTACGTTTTGGGAAAGCATGCAAGTGCAGCAGTGTTTACAGCAATGGAAGCAGTAATAGGAAGTGTAGGAAGCCCTACACTTTCACACCCAGGAGCCCTGGGTGGTTTAAGAAGTTGGTGAACTTTCAAATTCAGGCTCTAACAAGTCGGTACGTTACCAATGTAGCACATAGCATATCTACAAAGTCAATTAGTGCCTGCTGCCCTTCTTACCAGATAAAACATTTTTGGACACAGTGTTCTCCATAGCAGTGTTGTGCTTGTTTTATGTTATTTATTCAATAAACTTTTGGCACTAGTTTCAATGATGGGAAGAGAAAAACTGATAGACAGGGAGGCAAAATTGGAGCTCAAGCCCAGTGCTCTTTAAGGTAATTTCTTTAACGAATGTTTCCTGTTCTTCATTGTGGCCTTGTAAGAAAGAAGATCTGAGCAGGGTGTTGCTTTTTTCCTGGCAAGTGTTTTTCTTCAGTTGTTTTTAAACCTTATTCTGCTCCCCAGAGGGAGAAGGAGGGTATTTATAGGGAGAGACAATCGACAGAAAGTGTAGTGCTATTATTAGGTGTAATAGGACTTTAAGACTTAGAATTACTGTTGTATTTCCCTGTATCTGCAGGGACTTTACGTTCTCATGTCAAACAAACCTAATCTGTGATGGCTTAAAGAAGCTATTTATAATGCGTCACATCAGCAGTCGTCTCCACAACCAAAATTCAGGCTTGATGTTGCTGAATATTTTGCTTATCCTGTAACATAGTAGGAGTATGAGGAACTTTGTATTAAGAAGAATCAAGCTGACTTCACTGAAGTGGGAGAACTTGCCCATTCTTACCCCCTCTTTGGAGTTACATTTTTAGAAGGAGAAGTGTGGCTCAGCAAAATGGGCTCATATCTGCCAAGAAGCATCTGGAATTTTTACACTCTTGTCTTGGGTTTAGTTATGAAAGCTTGCAGGCGTGACTTTCGTGAATGGTCACCTGTCTTGTGCTTGCAGTCTTTTTATTTTTTTTGTCTTGTAGACAGACTGTTTCTTCCCCTGCTGTATATTTAGGCTTAAGGAAGGTGTTTTCTGGCAACCAAAGACAGCACAAGCTGACAGTAGTGTATGTTGTGATTTTCTCCAGACATCCTAAGACATGCCAAGTGTGACAGGATCTCTCTGAATCATCCTGTAAGATTGCAATTTTCTAACAGGCAATGATTCATATAAAATGCTGGATCTATGATCTGGACAAGAGTTTGACATGAAAAAAACAACCAACAAAAAAAGTCCCTGTAAATCCAAACAACTGTTCTAGTTCCTGATGGACCTTACTGTGGTATAGACAAAACCCCAACGCTGACTCTGTGATAGTCAGGTTTTGTAGATCTTGACCTTTTAGCAAGACTCATTCCCTGTGTCGTGTGTGGTATCTTTCCTTGTGTTCCTGGGTTGCTTTTATTTTCTGAGGGCCCATGTCTCTCCTGTGTGCTGCTTTCCTCTCACAGCCTCTGCTGTTGGACTGGAGGTTTCATCTGAATTCCATGTCAAAAGATATTTGAATCTTACCAGGCAAATAGAATCATAGAATCATAGAATAGTTTGAGTTGGAAAGGACCTTTGAAGGTCATCTAGTCCAACCCCCTACAATAAGCAGGGACATCTTCAAGTAGATCAGGTTGCCCAAAGCCCCGTCCAACCTGACCTTGAACATTGCCAGGGATGGGGCATCTACCAGCTCTCTAGACGGCAACCTGTACCAGTGTTTCACCACCCTCATTGTCAAAAGTGTCTGTCTTCTATCTAATTGGAGTCTACTCTCTTTTAGTTTAAAACCATTACTTGTCCTATGACAACAGGCCCTGCAAAAAAGTCTGTCCCCATCTTTCTTAGAAGCCCCCTTTAAGTACTTGAAGGCCACAATGAGGTCTCCCTGGAGCCTATCACATGAATGGGTGCATTTTGGAATCCAGTCCCATCCCTAACCACCACCTCCTTGTTTTCTCAACCACCTTTCTCGTTATTTTTGCAGAGCTCTTAACTGGGACCAGGTCAGTATTCCTGGTGAACATTGACTCTGTGCTCCATCATGAATCGTTCATACAGCTTCTGTGCTTTACTTCCATGATTGCAACTCAGATGTCGTAAGGTCACCAAATTCCTGAATAAACTGCAGGCAGTGAAGGCTCTGTGAGAAGAACATTGCTCCCCACATTGCCACTTACCTCGGCAGAAATTAAACAAGAGGGAGGCTGCACACTGGGACTTATCTACCTCAACAGGCAGTAGAAACTGTCTTGAGTCAGCTGTCCTAGGATAACTCCAGCCTCGGGCTCCTTTCCCCTCTCTCCCACTTTTCTGTTAATCAGATCATAGTGCTTCTCAATTCCTCTGTGTTTTACTACGGGTAATCAAGTACTGTTACACCTCTCATTGTCATTGCCATCTCTCTGTGCGTTCAGTAATTACGGCAAGTGACTAATTGAATTCTGAATTTCAACTAAGAGGCAATTACTATAAAGATCAAACATCATTATCAACTGGTGCCCTGACAGCTTTCCAGAAGGGGGTTAGGCAGGGAGCTTCATGGCTCTGTGCTCTCCTAGTCTGTCAGGCTGAGAAACAAATGGTGCTTCAGCCCTGGGTAATGACTTTCCTCCTCCAGCCTTAGTGCTTCACAGAAACTCGCTACCACTGCGGAACAATGGGAGAATTAATGACCTGTTGTACTAACCAGCGGTGAGAACCTTTTCTTAGACTACTCCTTTCTCAATCATGTGTTTTCTCGGTATCTGTGTAGGTGGATGTTCCCACGTGTTCTGGGCCATAGAAGTTCTCCTAGCAATTTGTCCATAAATCCTCTGAACACTAGTTGGATGATAGCCTGTGTTTCTTAAAACAGTTACATCATCCAGACTCAAGTGAGGGAAGTCTTTAAAACAGACATAGGAGTGGTTGTTCAACATCGAATTACAGGCCCATCCAGGCCAATATTTTGTTTAGCCTGGACACCTAAATTTAGTTGTCTATATGATGGTGCTTATATGTGCTCTAGGTGACTAAGTTGCCCCTATTGTCACTAGAGGCGTAGTCAACGGAAGAACAATTCATCTCCGTACGGTAAACGGCCACTGATCAGTTGAATCTCAGTCTAGACTGTGCTGGCTGCAATCACTAGAGGTCAGTTCAACTGCTTAAATTTAAGAATCTGGCACTATTTGGATTCCCTAGATTGAGCAGATGCCATGGACACACAGGGCCACCTCAAATAGTATGAGATGTCCATCTAGCAACGTGTACATTATAACCTTCACTTACAGGTGAGCATCTGTATTATGATACCAGAATTTATATGTCTTAATCTTGACTTTCATCTTTAGGGAGGACTATAAAAATAGGGCAGCCAGGACGAGTGAATGCTCTTGAGTAATGTTTTAGTTTCCAGCGATCCAAATTTCCGTGACTTATTGAACTAGAGGTGAATCTGTGTATGTTAAATGAGTGACAAATGTCTAGTCTTTCCTGTGTGTGATACTTGGCCTTTCAGCAAAGATTAAGTTGAATAGGTGTGTGTAAATGGTAAGCCCAGCATGAATTTCAGACTCTTCTCTCACAACAGGTTTTTTGGGAGTCACATAAACTCTGGTTCCAGTTCAGTATTCTTTTGCTTTATTTTGCCTTTTTATCTTTGCCTATTTTTTCATAGAATCATAGAATATTTGGGGTTAGAAGGCACCTTTAAAGGTCACCTAGTCCAACCCCCCTGCAATGAGCAGGGACATCTTTAACTAGAGCAGGTAGCTCAGAGCCCCGTCCAACCTGACCTGGGATGTTCCCAGGGATGGGGCATCCACCACCTCTCTGGGCAACCTGGGACAGGGTTTCACCACCCTCATTGTGAAAAATTTCTTCCTTCTATCTAGTTGGAGTCTACCCTCTTTTATTTTAAAACCATTACTCATTGTCCTATGGCAACAGGCCCTGCTAAAAGGTCTGTCCCCATCTTTCTTATCAGCCCCCTTTAAGTCCTGGCAGCTGCAACCAGGTCTCCCTGGAGCCTTCTCTGCTCCAGGCTGAGCCCCCCCAGCTCTCCCAGCCTGTCCTCCCAGCAGAGCTGTTCCAGCCCTCGCAGCGTTGCTGGGGCCTCCTCTGGCCCCGCTCCAGCAGGTCCGTGTCTCTCCTGTGCCGAGGGCTCCAGAGCTGGACGCAGCCCTGCAGGGGGGTCTCCCCAGAGCGGGGCAGAGGGGCAGAACCCCCTCCCTGGCCCTGCTGGCCACGCGGCTTTGGGGGCAGCTCAGGGGGGGCTGGCCTGTGCTGACAGCCAGGTGAGAGGGGAAGGTGATAACCTGAGGAACAGTTCAATACAGATTGCTTCATAGTCTCACTCTTTTGTCTTTCAGCTTAAAGATATATGCAGGTCTGAGTTGAAAACCATGGGGTTCCATGTGCATTCATGTCTGCGTATTGTGCTGTCTCAGAGAATTAGCTGCAAAGTGGAAATAGCCCTGAGAGGTCGCAAACTCACCCCACGTCTTGATGTCAAGTTCAGGACAGTAACTCAATACAGAACAAAGTAACCTCCATTTGTTTCAAAACGATTAACTTTGCAGGCTGTCCTAAGGTGATGCAGCATTTTTTGACGGATGCTGAAAAGGAGGGATTATTTTCCTTTTTGCCCTTTTACCACATGTGGCCAAACTCTGCCATGTCAATCAGTGTGAGGAAAAAACCTGCGCATGTTTATGGGCACAAGCAGGCTTAAGTGAGCATTTATCAGATGCTACAAGCCTGCTCGCTTGCCTCTGTCTCCCTGTCGTCTTGGTGTTCCCTCAGTTGTTTCTGTAACGGCATGGTCCTCGCATTTCAAAACAAGAGTTTTCTTAATCACAACCCATGAAATAATTTCCTAAGGAAACTAATAATTTATAGGGATAATAACTACAGACATGAATTATTACTCTGTTTTGTTGAATGATTAATAGAAGGGTTACACCAGGAGCTGTAAGGAGATGTGAAAAAGCAAGCAGTTTCCAGGACAATTCCCCAATCATCCTTCTGAGGAGTGATCATTTTGGGAAAGGGCAACCATTTGGGGATTCCCTGCCACTGTGCACACCTCAATTCTGAAACAGTTCAAAATGAAGCTGTAGAGAAACAGAATATTCACTGGCAAAAAGATGTATTATACAGAATGGGTTTTGTTAGCCCTGGGGGAATGAAAAGAGCGAAAAATATTACAAGAAATTGTGTTTATTTCCTGAGGAGAACTGTGTGGGATTGACTTGCAAGGGATTGGAAAGTCAAAAAGAATGTGTGTTTTCCTTTGTGTATAGTTTTATATTAACAGGTATTTTATTGAACAAAGTCAAAAAAAGCCACTTTTCTGACAGCTTTGCACAATTCAGTCTATGGGATCTTTCTTAAGGTGCTAAAATAGCAGGCAATGCTTGCTGCCAGGCAGCCCCAGCCTAGGACAAGAGTGACCTGCTGAGCACAGTGGAGATACATCAGAATCAGAACCTCTGGATTGGGACCTACTTAGGTCAGTAATGCAAGTTTGGAGAAAAGAGGTAGGGACACAGAGGCTGTGGGTCCTAGAATCAGTTGTTGTTAAGAAGGTGAAAGCGTAGCCCAAGATCTAGCGACAGCTCAGCAGTGAGACACACCTCGGAAATGAGAAGCAAGGGAACAGCTGGCTGGCCCAGGAAGGAGATGCGTGTGGCATCCAGGTCTCAGAGGTTTTGCAGTGAACAGGGCAACACACTGAGTAGGTTCCTAGCTAACTTGTCTAGGAGGCAGCCAGGGGTTGCCTGGAAAAGACTTAATAAGGGTTAATTCTTGGACCTCAGCACTTAGGTGGAAAATAGGAGATGGAGAAACAGGTACAGACAAACAGAAGTGTACACCTCAGGTGCCCTTTTATACTCCTGTAGTCCAGGAAGCATTAAACCTGTTCAGCTTGTCTAAGAAAGTTGGGCTCAGAAGTGCTGTATACGTGAGTGACAAGATCTGAGTAAGAATGGGTGCAAAGGTGTGGGCAAGACCGTAATTTTTATCTGTATGCCTAATGGAGTAGGCCTTGGGCTAGAAATCCGAAGAAATGTTTTTTTCTAAACTGAAGAAGTCTGGAGAACTTCTAAACTTCTAAAAGGTTCTGTTCTTGCCTTCGTTTTTGACATGTTATATGACCTGGGTGAATCACTTGAGCTTTTTAGCAGATAGGAAATCGATACAGAAAGTGAGCATAATTAGACTGCTTGAGCTTCTCATAAAGCATTTTAGGACTTATTGGCAAAGGAGAGCAATAGAAAGTGGAGCAAAGTTTCTGATGAGCTTGAAAGCCTGGAGAAACACCAGGCTGGTGAGCCTAGACAGAGGAGAGGTCAGAAATATTTTTCTAGAACATTTCTTGCCTAAGGTATTATTTATCTGCCTTCCAAGACTCTCTTATAAGTTCATTATAATTCTACATAAATGTCAAAAAAACCCCAACCATGACATCTGAGAAAACCTCACTTTGCACAAAGCTTGGCTTTCAGGATGATGTTGGCTGATGCACAAAGTAATAAGTATTGGCTGGGTAACTGTTCTTTCGTCTCCTTATTTTTGTCTGAATATCCCTCATTCACAAATAAAGTATGGGGAGAGATATTTTTCGTTTCAGTCTCCTGGACATGTGACTGCTGTTACAATTATAACACTGTCACTTAGGGTTAGCCTTGTGGGCTGCAAGCGCACGCTGCCAGCTCATGTCCAGCTTTTCATCCACCAGTACCCCCAAGTCCTTCTCCTTAGGGCTGCTCCAAATCCATTCTCCACCCAGTCTCTATTTGTGCTTGGAATTGCCCCGACCCATGTGTGGGACCTTGCACTTGGCCTTGTTGAACCTCATGAGGTTCCCACGGGCCCAACTCTCAAGCCTGTCCAGGTCCCTCTGGATGGCATCCCTTCCCTCCAGTGTGTTGACCGCACCACACAGCTTGGTGTCATCAGCAAACTTGCTGAGAGGGCACTCGATCCCACTGTCCGTATCACCAAAAAAGATGTTAAACAGCACTGGTCCCAATACCGACTGCTGAGGAACACCACTCGTCACTGGTCTCCACTCAGACATCGAGCTGTTGACCACAACTCTTTGAGTGTGAATATCCAGCCAATTCCTTATCCACTGCGTGGTCCATCTGTCAAATCCATGTCTCTTCAATTTAGAGACCAGGATGTTCTGCAGGACATCGTTTTTAGATGTTTGCTGTTTTTCTGAGACCTTGAAAAAGGGCTAAAAACAGTATGTACATGCAGTGACACATCCTTTATGCAACACAGGTTTTTTCTGCCTCGTGTGATCTGAATCCTGTGAAATCTGAGTAGCCAATCTAAGGAATTTATATCATGCAGTTCCTGTTGGATTTATGGGGGATCATGGCAGATAAGTACCCAAGAGAAAAATTTTTGTTTAATAACAAGCAAAATGTCTTATTTTGAACATTAAATGAATAAAAATTATTTGGAGGAGACACTGGGAGTATCTCGCAATATCCCAGTGATTCGAACACTCTGAAAGGAAGGAATTAATTGAACCAGGTTCAAGTTTCTGTTGAAGTCCAACAGTGGAAGGACCAGAGTACAAGTACTCCATGTTGTAAGTAACTTACAGGCTACAATGTTCAACACTGGAATGTTTTGTTTTGTTTTGTTTTGTTTTACTCCTGTGTTCTTTGAAGTTTTCTAATTTGGGGGGGGGGGGGGGGCGGCGGCGAAGCAGCCGTTTATTGTGGGAGGTGGAGTAAAACCTGATTCAAATTTACCAGACTTAACAAGGGATTCTCGTTGCCCCAAAACTGTGTATTCCCAAAATCATTTATTCAGCTTAGAAAATGTCATCCAGCTTTAGGCCTGGCACTGAGACAAGACAGGTTTGGTTTTCTCCACTGTCTCTTCTGATTTTAAAGGCCAGCATTTCACAGAACCTATTTTAATGCTGCGTACCTAAGAAAAAAACTCACTTATTTGTGCCTGCTTTCCATTGGCAAACTTAACATCAATACCTCCATGTTGGGGGCACCATTGACTGGTTGCTGTAGAGCCTGCTTTGCTGTACCCTGAAGCTAGTGTAGGAAAGGACTGGTAAGACATGCTGAACAAGACTAGCTGCAAGTTGGTATTCTAAAATTACAAGGTTGAACTCTGCCTGTGGTAAATAGGGTCTAAGCTACCCTGAAAAGGAAGACAAGTTATTCAACTTGGTCAGAGAGCAATACAGAGGCAAAAAGAGTTTAATAGTTGTCTTAAAAAGGGGGTGGGGGGAAGTTATTTAGGATATCAGCAGAAAAATTCCCAGTGGGGAGATTTAACAGACTGTATGAAATAGTGTTACAAAGCAATTGCTAGAAATTCTTGCGTCTTACACTTTTTAATCTGGACTGAACAAATCCTGTTGCTAGGGAGATGGACAACATGACCCACTGTGCTCTTTCAGTTGTTTTCTGCATCTGTGATTCTCTAAGATTGCCATAGTCACTGCTAACTCCACTTCCCAAAACTCCGCACTTTCTAGGGAGTTTGTTCAGTGGGTGTTCTGGTTTTCTGGCTGATGGACCCTTCATTTAAGCCTGGCTGACAGCTAATATGGATCAGCAAGCCGTCAAAGCAGTCAGATACCCTTTTCTGTGCGCAGCTCGGAATTTAACAGACTGTGTTTTATTTATTTATTCATTTGTCTATTTATTGCCTTCACTCCAGTAGCAGATGAACTTATCTTACAGTTATAGGGCCACTCTGTCTGCATGGGATCCAGGACAAAAGGCATAAGTAGTTGGAGAAGGCAGATTTCCGTTTTAATGATGACTGGAAAAGTAAACCTTGTCAGAAAGTCATCTACATGAGACACAGCAAGATGACTAAAGTCTTTTTCAAAACGAGCTTAGTTCCAGTTGTCAAGGACAAGATCCATTACAGCAGTGCTTGCATGCAGTGTCTGAAATTGTCTTTCACCTGCTAATGACTGGAAGGATGTGGTTACCTTCCTGCCGAGAATTACATCCACTTACCTTTACCTGGTGCTCCTGTCTCTTCTTTGTTTCATACTTTTAATGGACTTTTACTGACTAAATACAAGCCTGCCGCCAAGCCAATCTATACAGATTGAGTTACCACTACTTAAAAGGCTTTATTTTCTTCAACAGGGTCAATTAAAAAAAGGTAAAGTAAAGAAATGCCACTCATCAAATACTCCTCTTTGCATATTCCATTTGGAAATGCAGCATGATCTGCTGTTGGAAATGAAATTACGGTCAAGGTTTTACCTCTCAAACTGATGTAAAACATTGAATCTAAGCTGTGTTTTAAAGTTGTTCCGGAGCATAATAGTGTCCTGTTAATCAGAGAATCACAGGATGGTAGAGGTTGAAAGGGGCCTCTGGAGGTCCCTGTCAAAAGCAGGGCCAACTAGAGCCAGTTACCCAGGACCATGTCCAGATAGCTTGTGAGTATTTCCAAGAAGGGGCACTCCACAACCTCCCTGGGCAACCTGTTCCAGTACTCAGTCACCCTCACAGTAAAAACGTGTTTCCTGATGTTCAGATGGAACCTCCTGTGTTTCAGTTTGTGCCGATTGCTTCTGGTCCTGTCACGGAGCCTGGCTCCATTCTCTTTGCACCCTCCCTTCAGGTATTTATATACATTAATAAGATCCTATGCCAAGCCTTCTCTTTTCCAGGCTGAACTGTCCCAGCTTTGTCAGCCTTTCCTCATATGTGAGCTGATTCAGCTCCTTAATCATCTTTGTGGCCCTCCATTAATCTCGCTCTACTGTGTCTATGTGTCTCTTGTACTGATGAGCCCAGAACTGGACACAGTACTCCAGAGGTGGCCTCATCAGTGCTGAGTAGAGGGGAAGGACCATGTCCTTCGACCTGATGGCAATGCTTTACTTGATGCAACCCAGGATACCATTAGCCTTCTTTGCAGCAAGGGCACACTTCTGGCTCCCGTTCAACCTGGTGTCCACTAGGACACCCAAGTCCTTTTCTGCAAAGCTGTTTTCCGGCTGTGTGGCCCTCCACATATACTGGTGCATGGGGTTGTTCTTCCCCAGGTGCAGGACTTTGCAGTTCCCTTTGTTGAACTTCATGAAGTTCCTGTCAGCCCATTTCTCCAGGCTGACAAGGTCCCTCTGGATGGCAGCATGACCCTCTGGCATTATCAGCCACTCCTTCCAGTTTGGTATCACAGAATCATAGAATAGTTTGGGTTGGAAGGGACATTTAAAGGTCATCTGGTCCAACCCGCTTCATTGACCAAGGACATCTTCAACTAGATCAGGTTGCTCAGAGCCCCGTCCAACCTGACCTTGAACTTTTCCAGGGATGGGGCATCCGCCGCCTCCCTAGGCAACCTGTGCCAGGGTTTCACCACCCTCATTGTCAAAAAATGTCTTCCTTCTATCTAGTTGGCGTCTACCCTCTTTTAGTTTAAAACCATTACCCCTTGTCCTATGGCAACAGGCCCTGCTAAAAAGTCTGTCCCCATCTTTCTTAGAAGCCCCCTTTAAGTACCGGCAGGCTGCAAGAAGGTCTCCCCGGAGCCGTCTCTGCTCCAGGCTGAACCCCCCCAGCTCTCCCAGCCTGTCCTCCCAGCAGAGCTGTTCCAGCCCTCGGAGCGTTGCTGGGGCCTCCTCTGGCCCCGCTCCAGCAGGTCCATGTCTCTTCTGTGCTGGGAGCTGCACTGCAGGGGGGTCTCCCCAGAGCGGGGCAGAGGGGCAGACCCCCCTCCCTCGCCCTGCTGGCCACGTGGCTTTCATTATTTTTTCTCTCCCTTGTCCAGCTGAGGAGGGAAGGGATAGAGCAGCTTTGGTGGGCACCTGGTGTCTGGCCCCAGCACACTGTCATCAGCTTTATTGACAGAATATGACTCTGATCAGCATGATTGAATCATCCCTTAGAGGAAACATTAAAATACATTATACTGCGTGGCCTGGAGGGGATGGAGTACATTTTCTGGAAGTTAGCAACCTGAATGACAGTCTGAGCCCTACTGCATCTTTCTTTCTCTTCAGGGAGTTCCCTTTTACCTTCTTGCCTGTCCCCTGAACTGACGGTTAAACAGAAGCAATCAAGTGCTGCAAATATTGCTAATAATCTGCAGCAAAAGGAAATCAACATTTTCAAAGTTAAGGAAGTGGCCATAGACTGAAGCATACAAATGAATATTGGATGATGTGTCAAAAGCTATGTGTATAATGGCTGTGTGTTGGCTGTGTCATCATGAGTCATCTACTCCTCATTATTCATTTGCATGAAGATTAAATCTGTTTGTGCAGTTGTATTATATGAATGCAAGTGCACACCACAAATAACCACAAGTTATAACCGCCAAAAACCTCTTAGTTTATTTTGTATATCTGTTCTTTAGAATAAAATCTGGAAGGAGGGAGAAATTATGAGAAAGTATACTGAGTTATTCAGTATGCCATTTGTCTTTGAAATGAAAATTGGCACAATGTTTTTTTAACTAGGAAACAAAGAAATAATGCTAATAGCTCTCATTAGCTATTGTTGCCCTCAAAAGATCATGTATCTACTCTTTTCTTCTTGGGTGTTCATTGTTTGTTTCTATAATGGAGTTCTCCATCATGACTCTTCCATTTTCTCCTTATTTTTCATGACAATCACTAAGAAAAACTGAACTTAATCCAGTCTCTTTCTGTACACAGTGCTTTAAAGGAAAGGGCAAGAATGCTTATAGCACAAAGCACATTAATCCCAGTTCTCACTGGAAAACCAGGTGGCAAGGAATTTTCTTCAGCATGTTCAGTCACCAAAGATATCATAGAATTCTCTTGGCAACATCACTGGCTGTTGGTTTCTCCTCTCCTCTTTCCTCTCCTCTTTCCTCTCCGCTTTCCTCTCCTCTTTCCTCTCCTCTTTCCTCTCCTCCTTCCTCCCCTCCCTTCCCCTCCCCTCCCTCTACATACACTGAAGCTGGGGGACACATTATCTTACATTGCTGTATTTCATAGAACCAGTGCGTCTGTCATCTTTTTGGCATCTTTGCTGCTTTGCTCACTGCTACAGCTCTGCATGTCCCAGTGACTCAGCCTGTCATTGAGTCCAGAGACTGTTATTTCTTCACCTTCTCTGTTTTTGACAGTAAGTAGGGATGCTATGGAGCAGCTGTTTGCTGCTATGAAAAAGACTAAGTTGATTATTTGAAGTTGTCATTATTTTATCCAGGATCTTCTGTGCAGAGATAAACAAGCACACACAAGAAGTTCAGCACATGCCAGATGTGACTGAATGTCTGTGGACACACTGAACCTCTGTCCAGTGCATATGAGATTGGCCCAATGTCCATAAGAAATGCTAGACTCACTTACTATATGCCATGGAATTCATCTGTCCATGAACAAGAGCCACTCTTCCAGATGCCTGCAGTGGGGCTCCTACTCTCTAATATTACCTCACTCTCTAAATCAGTATTTCTCTTTTAAAGCACTGGGTAAAGATCTGTATTATGTTATTAAAATAGATATATGAAAATACATTCAGTATGATTGGAAACTTGTTTCCTTGTGGCTATTAGAACTAACGCTGTGAGGCATTTGGAAGAAAGAAATAAGACCTTTGCTTTGGTGTATAAATTACTTATGACTATTAGAGTTTGGAATGAGATGTTCCCAGAAGTCAGATCCACTTGCTGCGTTTGTTTCCGAGAAGTGGCTGATACTGGAGGCAATTCTGGACTAGAGAAATTCAGAGTTTGATTTTATGCTCCTCTTGTCCAGACGCTCACCATGTAAGAGATCTGGTGTGACAGCTCATAAACCCAGATCACTGTTTCTCAGAAAAGTGCTTTGATGTGGGTGTTGTATAGGGTTCCTGAATTTGCACTGAGAGAGAGCTCAGAGGCACATTTTACGACGCCTCATATTCTAAGTGCTGGGGCTACACATCAAAATGGAGGTGGAAATGAATGGCATTTGTTACACTCAATATTGCTTTGCTGATCATGATCTGTTCTCTAATACTTCTTATAGGGCAATAAAAATGAGGCACATACTTATCCTTCTGAAAAGAAGGTTATAATGAGCAGGGAAGATGTAGTGCAGGAGACAGAGGCATCATGGCCTGATAAGGTAGAATACATGGTTTGTGATGGTTCACAGCTCTGCTGTGGTCCTGCCAGGTCATTTTCAGGAAGCCATGTACACACATTTTGCTTCTGTTTCGATACCTGTAAAATGGAAATAGCAATGAGAAGAGCAGAGGAAGAAGTTAGTGTGGATAAGGGGGAGCACTCCTAATATTTACTTTCTTTTTCAACTAAAAGAAGTCTTTGAAGGGAGC
>NW_010549598.1:0-5047 GCF_000687285.1 Phaethon lepturus | reverse complement strand
CTTTCCCTAGTTTTGACACTCCCCCTCTTTCACACAACTTCAAGCTATTTTTGGGTTTTGGCAATTTCTCATCTAGAGAGAAATCAGAAGCAGCAGCGTGGTTTTCCTTTTGCATGGATAAATAACTACTTGATTCAAATGCACCTTTCCCTCTCAGGTACTCATGTAGCCCCAGTAGTACGTTTGAAGTGTCTCACATTGTTGATTGTGTTTGTGGTCTCCACGTCTGAGCTGGAAAGATATGACAAAGGAAAGGAAGAGTCAGAATGAATAAAACAAAGGTTTCATATGAGTGCCATCCTGGAAGTGGGATTCAATATCTGACGAAGCACCAAAGTTTCCTACTCAGTGTCTGGAGAGTCAGATGTTTGCTACAGAGACTTAAAATCAGCAACCATTCTGCACAGAGAGCTTCAGCACTGGCCAGAAGGAGGGGCCAAATACAAGGGCTTTTAGGGATGTAACTTGTATCCAACCACCTGAATCCCACTCAGACCTGGTCTCAGAGGAAGGGGCTAAAAGATGCCCCAAGACACATTTATACTGAGATACTGAATGATAATATACCGAGCAGTGAAGAACGAAGTCCAATCATCTGCTTTCCCTTCAGGGGAAAATTGCGCTAAAAAAATAGCACAGAAAATGACAGTCTATACCTGACTTTCTGGTAAGAAAGAGAAGGAAATGTGTGAATTTGTCTCTCAACTAGTGACAGAAATGGAAACTGAGATCTTTAACCTTTAGCACAAGTTGCTGTAGTTGATCCAAATGTTGCCAGTCATTTTATTTTATTTTGTTCGGCCTCGTCACTCCAAAAAGAAGCAGTGAAAAAGTGCAAATAGACAATAACAATATGAAATTCAGCGATCTGTATGGATATGGTACAACCTGGAGCATCTAAGTGAACTGTTACTTGTTGCTTTTTATGTGGACTTCTCCTCTGTAAGAAAAAGCACCTTTTCAAAAGGATTTTTACCTTTTTCCAAGGCAATGTCAACACTACTTTTTAGAAACATTCAATCTGTTGCTTTTATTTGACATCTTATTTTCCTGATGGTTGGGTGCTGAACTAGTGCTGAATGGCCATGGCAAAGGCCCAAGAAGAAATTGGGTAAAGGGCATCAAGAACATCGTGAAGAGTTCATTAGGAAGTCGTCTGTACGTGTCCTTTGGGGATCTTTCTGAATTTCCTGTTTTATTTTAATTCTCTTGTTTCTAAGACACAGTTCAAAATAATCCTGGAAAAAAACTATTTCTTGGAATTGGATGTGCTTTTGATGCATGGAGGAAGGTAGTTTGTACAGCAAAATGGCATAGTCTTCTCTCTGAGGGATCTCTCTCTTTCTTTGGGATGAAGAGGAGTGCTTGGCAGAAATTCAACTCCCCTCCTCGCCCCCAATATTACTACACACAATTCCCAGAGCTCCAGTACTTATAAAGGGGGCTTATAAGAAAGACGGGGACAGACTTTTTAGCCGGGCCTGTTGTGGTAGGACAAGGGGTAAAGGTTTTAAACGAAAGAGGCAGATTCAGGCTAGATAGAAGGAAGACATTTTTGGCAATGAGGGTGGTGAAACCCTGGCCCAGGTTGCCCAGGGCGGTGGTGGATGCCCCATCCCTGGAAACATCCCAGGTCAGGTTGGACGGGGCTCTGAGCAACCTGCTCTAGTTGAAGATGTCCCTGCTCATTGCAGGGGGGTTGGACTAGATGGCCTTTACAGGTCCCTTCCAACCCAAACTATTCTATGATTCTGTGATCCTATGACATGAAATCTCTCTGCTTCAGTAAAGTAACTCATGATTTTAACTTACATTCTGGGAGAACTGGCACCTTGGAAAAAGCTCAGAAGCGATTTCATTTTCACAGAGGATGGGTGAACACATCCTAATCTAGGCGGACCCAGTTCTGAAATCTCTTCAGAGATATTCAGAGGCCTCCCCAGCCTGCCTGCCCTAGGGTTGGGACACGTGGTTATCTTGCTTCTTTTTCAGGTTCTTTGCACAAGTTGTACCAATAATGTTGCTGTATAGGAAGACTAGAAAATCAGTATCTCCAGGAATGTTTCTTCTAGTTTACGGTGGGATAAATGGGAGCGGAGTGGAGCAACAAGCTTACCATACACATACCATTCTCCTAGATGAAGCACGAAAGACCGAAAGTTTTCTGCCCATTTCTGAATACATCATTTAGCTGCTTTTTAAAAGACTATACTAATATTAAGCTTTCTCTTGCAACGCTTTTCTCATACCTTTGCTGTTTTCTGAACCCATATGCTGTAAGAAAACATTATAAATAAGTCTCTTTAAATACTTGTTGTCTCTAGACGTGTTTATGTCCTTTATTTCTCCTCTTCCCTCAGCATGCTGTTCTGGTCCTCACAGAGGTGGGATAAGTTGATTTGCCGTGTGAATAATCTGTTCTGTAACCTTTTCTTGAATCTGTGAAATTGCTAGGCTGTTTAAAGTCCAGCACAGAGTGTTCATCTCTCTTTTATTTTGGTCCATACCAGGAAATGCCTACAGAGAATGCCTGGGCAATGGGACATGGGCTTCCAAGATAAACTACTCTCAGTGTGAGCCTATTCTGGATGACAAGGTCTGTATTTTTCCCTTCATTCTTCTCAATGACATTTCTCAGCATCCATGAGTGCAAAGCTAAGCCTAAGGTTAACATACTAATTTGGGACTTCTGAGACAGATTCCATTTCTGTCTCTGCAACAAATCCTTGCTGTGAATTCAGGCAAATCACTTATCCTCTCTCCATATCCCCTGCTCACATGGTTTTAAAAAAAGGATGCTTTATTACACTCTGTCCCTGATAATGTATATTTATGCAGATCCTTCCTAGCTTTGTTCCGAGCCTACAGCTGCTACAGTAAATGTTAGTAATAATAACAGTAAGACCAAAAGCTTCTCTGGCACTGAAAAGCAAGCTTTTGCCAGCTGATTCCACCCTGTACCTATCAGTTCTGAAGTCTCATCAACAACTGGCCTTTCCGGATCTCAATGTCATTTTTCCTTCAGCAACTATGTACAGGGGCGGCAGCAGAAAAATACATAAAAAGCAGTCTCGGGTCCCAGCTGTCTTTAAAAGATTGAGCCAGTCTTGCATTATACAGGAGTTTACAGAATGAAGTCAGCATGTAGGGTTAAGCTCCTTCAGAAAGGCTGCAAGCAATTATGCAAAGTCCTTTTCTTGTCAGCTTTTCTTGGAGGCATCACAGACATTCATCCTCACACAGTTTAAACCTTCAAGCCTCGTTCATGCCATGTTCTTTCTCTTCCTCCTGTTTTGAGTGCTGTGGCGGGACACAAGCGCACCTGGGCTTTGTGCTGTCTCTGTGCCAGGGGCGACTTTCCCCTCTAAGAGCCACGGTGGAGCCCAGCAGGTCCGGCCTGTTTGGGTTTTGGGGTCCGTTCCACTCGTTCTGTCGCTGGAGTTGTGCCACGCCGGTTGCAAACAGAGAGGAGGAAGACGATGTCTCCCCTGCTGAGGGCTGCTCGCAGAGCTAATCCGGATTTAGTGTTCGGGAACTATCTGGACTAGTGCTGTGCCCAACCCCGTCATGATGTGCTTTGGCTGTGGCCCAGCACCCATCCCGTAAGACCCGCGTCGTTGCCGAATGTGGGCTTTGACAAGCGAGTCACAAAACAGAAAACTGCACCCCAGCTGCCGAGGGGTGCCCACTCTTACCCACTGGCTGGGTAGTCTGGTGGTAGCCCACCCCCACGCACCTCCTAGAAGCTAGAGGCTTCTAGAAAGTAAGAAAAAATGTACCAGGACATGAGTGCCATCCAGACGGCCTGGTACACGTTCAAGGTGGTGTAGCATACTGGAGAGGCTCCCGTGGCAATTTACGCCGCTCTAAATTGGGACCACCCCGGTGCGGCCCCTCCTTACATTTCTTTCCCACTTAAAATGAAAAACTAAGTTTTTGCTGGGTCATTTTTTGGCTATATCAGTTCCCTAAACCGTCTTCCTGTATTACTGCAGGCGTGCTGGGGCCAGCACAAGCAAGGGGAGTGGAAGCGTGGCCGGGGTTGAGGGGCACAGCAAGCCGTGGTAGCACCCATCTCTGAACGACACGCATTTGCACTTCTGTGAAACCACCTTCTTAAAAATGAGCAAGAGGGCGGGGGGGATGCAGCAGCCAGTGCTGATTTAGAGAATGGGAACAGAGCTGGGCGATGGTTCAGAATCCCTGGTGTGGGTCAGCTGGCATGGGAAACCCGAGCCGACAGCAGCAGCCTGCTGCACCAGCTCAGGAAAATGCTGCTGTATTTTAATGACGCTCTTTATGTGTTTGGCTGCATGACTTGAACAGTTGCTATCTCTGCACAAGCGAATACAGAGGAGTTTTATTTGAAGAGGCTGGAGAAGTGTTGTGACTAGAGGACAGGATCATTTTCTTTACTCTGTTTTTGTTTTTAAAAACTTTGCAACTATGTGGATAGCTTAAAAACTTCTTAAAGAGCATGTTCCTTAAACAGACGACAGTGCAGATGTTCCCCCACCCTTGTTTGCAAAAGCTTAAAAACTCATTTATTAGATCTTTAAAGATTTGAGACAAGCTTTGGAAATATTAATATTTGTGAATATTTTTGAAATCTCTACATAATGCTCAGTTACAGATGAATACTTGGGTTGCTTTCTGATCTCAAAAAAAAAAGAAAAATCCCTACAGATTTCTGTAATCCTCCATTTTGATTAAAGGTGAGATGCAAGCACACATGTGGGTCTATTGTTATTTATTGACTGATCCTAATAGATGCTAAGCATCAGCCAGGAGGTGCACCCTGTGTTTCGTGTTTATTTTTAATATGGAGAACAACACTACTTTCAAGCTTGGCTACTCACAGCCAGCGTGCTAAAGAATTAGAGGGTTTGACTTCAAATGCAGTGGCTGATACATGGGACAGGAACAGCACTTTTCGAGATCAACCCCATGTCCAGTGCTGCATCCTTTACGACACAGTGTTTTTCATTTTCATTTTCATCCAACTGGCTGCTTCGTGGCAAATCACAGAATCATTAAGGTTGGAAAA
>NW_010549597.1:0-8353 GCF_000687285.1 Phaethon lepturus | reverse complement strand
ACAGGCCTGTAGTTCCCAGGATCCTCCTTTTTTGTAGACTGGCGTCACATTGGCAGGCTTTTGTTAAAACATTGGCAAGTTTTTGTTAAATAGTAAAAGTGATTGCATGCAGGTACATTAAATGGTAAATTTTACCTATGCCGAGACTGTTCATAGTGCTCTCTACACATCCTTCTTTTTAAATCTCCCTTAAGATCTTTTCGCCTTGAAGATGTTAAGACCTTTTCCTCCCTAAGTAATTTTATATTATCCTCAAGTTTTCAGCTTTGTTGTTAGCTCTAGTCAACGTAATAAATGTCTCAAAATCCACCCCTCAAATACCCCATATATCACTATAATATAATATTACAAAATTCTTTTATGTGAATGGACTCCAGGGAAAATAATTTACTAAAGATAAGTGTAACTCATAATTATCCTTTGCACTGGATGTGTGAGTGTGTGCTGGAACAGGGGAAGCTGAAAGAAATGTCTTCTTTCTGAGAAGAATAGAGAGAGATTCATGACTAAGCTCAAATAAGTTAGTTACACATGTGGCTGAAGTAACTCCATTAATTTTAATTTGTTCACATTCCTCTTAATCTTATTCTTCCTATCAAAAGGAAGGATTTGATACATTAATAAGCTAACCTAATCAAGGTAAATGATATACAATGAATTACCTTCAAAACATAAAAATGTAGCTGTTAATTTTCTATTCAAGAGACAATTGTAAATTTAAAAGGTCACAGCTTTTTATGACAAGATTTTGTAAAAAGGCTGGATTAGTTATTGTTTTTTAAATGTCAGTTTTTCAGCTGTTTTCATGTGTTCCATGACAGTACTAAAATCTGACCTCAACTGCTTAATGTAAATATAAGATATTTGAAGTGATCATTAAAGGCAATAGCTGTTTGGAATCCCTAAATATACCAAAAACATAAATGATATCCCTTTAGTTTTCATGTTTACATATATTACTTTACTTAAGAACATACCCCTTACATAATAGGAGACATTGCAATAAAAACCAAGATCCCAAGTTCCAAGGAGTTTATATTATGAGTCATCAGTGTGTCAAGTTGATTGATATATCCAGAAATCTGTGCCCAGATAGCCACAGACTACAATTAAAGGTTTTCAAGTATGGACTGATTTGGAGGATTAGAGTTGTATCCGTAATACATAAATGAAGGATGATGGAAAGTAAGTGACAAGAAAATAATTAAATAATATAGATTCATAATCCTGGGATTGACTGTTAATTTTCCTTTCCTTTATACTGACTTTCAAAGAGTTTTTGTTATGATCTCAGAGATAAAATTTGTTCATGGGTTCATGGGTCCTACAAATGGACAAAAAAATATTAGTGCTTATGGTTTTCTGAGCCCATTGATGGCCGACATACTTTTGTAAAGCAGTGTGTTCTGCCCAAGGAAGAGAATATATGCTGTCAATATTTGAAGAACTATGCTTTACTAAGCAACATGTGAAATCAAATTTCAGTGTGCAGAATTTGAAAAGAAATAGCTCAGACATTGCAGATTGGGTAAAAGCTTGTCCTTTGAGACATTCAGAAAAGCTTAGATGAAAGCCATGAAAGAAGCGCTGTCATTAACAAACAATGGCAAAATATAATATATTCTGCAACAAATTTAAAAAAAAAAATTAATTACCTTCCTATCTGGATTTTATCTTCCATCATGTGAAACGAAGCAATGTATTAAAACTATATTTTGCTTTTAAGTCAATGTCTTTTTCATACAGTAAAAAAAAACCCCAAAACTTGTGCAAAACCATAGAAAACATTAAGTGGTCCTGTCTATTCATTATGAATTCTGAAATGATAAAATCTCTATGGTAGGAACTGAGAAAAGAATTTTAGCTCTTTTGAGCTTTACTGAAAAGAAAAAAAGTAAGATTTTTTTCTGACCTTTCCATTAAAGATTCATAATGAGGAATAACATTTCTGAGAACCTTAATCTTCAATCTCACATTAGCTAAGAGTTTGATAACGTCCCTTGGCTATAAGGAATTGCAAACTAAGCCTGTTTGAAGTTTTCTGGATAGCTAAACATGCATGAGCTAAGGCATCAAACTTTTCAACATTTTCTGAACGACTTTATACTACTTGGATCCTTCTATAATAGTTCCTGTCTGCAGTAGTTCAAAGGTATCATATCCATGCATATATTTCTGATGGTGTTTCTATTTTAAACTATGTTCAGCAGAGGCAAAACCATCCTATTGGGCTATAAGCAATGGTAAAAACTGAGATACAATGGAATCATAGAATATGTGGGGTTGGAAAAGACGTCTATAAGTTATCTGGTCTTGCTGCCTGTTCAAAACAGGGCTTACTTCAAAATTAGATGAAGTTGGGCATGATTTTGACTAGATGTGTTTCCAAGGATGGAGACTTCTCAACTTTCTTCAACCTGTTCGAGTACTTAACTGCTTTCATTGTGATTTTTTTTTCCCCTTGTATCCAATGACAATTTCACTTGCTTCTTATTGTTTTACTTTTGAAAAAAAAAAAATCCGTCTCCTTCATTTCTGTGTCCCCTTTTTAAGATAATGAAGGACCATAATCTGGTTCACCCACTGTCCTTCTCTGACGCAGGCTGAATAAATCTAATTCTTCCACCTTTCCTCATAGATCATGTCGTCTATCCCTCAGTCATCACAGTGGTCCTCCTTTAGACTCACTCCAGTTTTTCAATATTTATCTTGCATTGGGAGGCCCAAGCTGGACACAGTACGGCAGATGTGGACTCATGAGTCCTGACAAGAAGGGAATAATAATCTCCCACAACGTTCTGGATAAAATCCTCCTCATGCAGGCCAGTATGTGATTAGCCCTCACTGTCCCAAGTGTGCACTGTTGACTCAGGTTCTGCTTCCTACTTATTCACCAGGACCCTTGGTCTTTGCTTTTGCAAAGTTTTCCCCAAGCCGATCAGTTCCCTGTATTATTCCCCAATGTGAAATTTCAAGCTGCTTTGTTTTCACAGAACTTCATGAGATTTCTATCAGCCCATTCATCTAGCTTGTAAAAGTCTCCCTCAATACCTTCCAGCAGAGGTATGATATAAATGAGCTATGCAGACATTTAAGAAAAATAATTATTACAAACAACGAAATCGGATAATACAATAAAATAGTTGCTTGCTTTTGAATATCATCCACTAAGGTATTCCACAGCAGTCTCTTTCAACACGTTAGGGGGAAAAAAAAGTACTTGTGTATACACTGATGTAAGGTTTATGCAGTCTGGATTGAATTACAGCTCTAACTGATTTTTAATTCTCAATCAAGTAACTCCTCTTTGTACCTCAGTTCCAGGTACAAAATGTTGAACCAGTGTTTTATTCACTAGGGATCTGTAAAGTTAAATCCAGTGATGCATGGGAGGCAGTTAGACAATAAATTACGTGGATGAAATGCAAAACACATTGCACAGAAAATAGTTATGCAAATAAGCTCCTATGCACCCATATATCCATTAATCAAGCTCACAGTGATTTTCTAAAATATATACTTGCTCTTTAAAGTATATTGACTGTTAGTCTCAGTTAAGAGGAAACCAGATTCTTTTTATTATTTAATTCAAATTTTAAGTCCAAGTTTTGTACAAGTCTTTTGTAAAAGTTTATTTGCATGGTATTGAATAAATAATAAACAAAAATAATTTGATCTTCAGCCATGCCTAAATCAAAAGTAGATAAAACTAACCCCTTCTGTATAAACAAAGAACAACTGTAGAAAATTAAAAACTGAGTTATTGGCATCCAAATTTTCAGGAAGGATAACTACAAAGCCCAATTAGATTAGTGATTATTAAGTTATTATCATATCAATAATTGACAGTACATGAAGGAAAGAAGTTATGACAATTTTAATTCAGTAAGCCTTACAAGGATCCTACTATAAATACAATTTCCATAGGTGTGGTTGTTTTCATAAATGTTTTCATCAATTTCATAGATGCAGATGTTTTAGCAATATCTACGTATTTAATGTAGATATTGGTATATATTGTATTGGAATTATCTATTTATCCAGTACATTTATCTCTTACAATATTCAACATTTTTCTTTTATATTATCCTCTTGATACTATTCTTCAAGAACTACAACTTGTTATTGCTTAAGTTTCACTTCCCTTAAACCATATAATACTTATTTTTACACAGGATACATTTTCTGTGTGTGTGTGTGTATGTGTGCATACATTGATGTAGCCAAAGATTTATTTGTCATATATGGTTTCTGACATCTCTGTTCAATTGTTTATAATAATCTCTTTTCAGAGATTTAGGGCTGGTCCGCAGGGAAAAGTGACTTGATGGTTTAGTGCAAAATGTCCATCAAGTGATGTTGCCAAGATTCATCTTTTTTCCCCAACATTTAACTTGTTAATCTGTGTGTAGAAAGTCTGAGAGCAATGCCTGCCACCAAATAAAATTCGAATTTGTCCTTTTGATTTTCTAATTAGGTTCTCTGTTCATTTTACTATGATATGCAGATACTGTACCTGATTTCTGGCAGTACCCTGATTAAACACTGTTGAGCAGCAATGTCTTTCTAAGTAATTATGGTAGTCAGTCATATATGCTTCATTAGCTTAAGTGTGGTGGGTATTCGAGATTTTAGGATGAAAAGAAGCCAGGAAAATCATTTAGGTATAGTGTATTTTGCCTTAGCAGGCTTCTGTGCATCGTTTAATGACTAAATCAAAGGAAATGGAAACAGAACTAGCAGTCTTCTGGGTCACTTCCTATTATTTGCTCTGTAATCTTCTTGAGAAAGCCATTTCTTATCATAAGTGCATGCATTTTTAAGGTCAGGTGATCCAAAAGACATAGTCTCAGAAACAGGAATGTAAGTTTTAAAACCAATCCCTAAATAAGAGGGGAAATTAGGACAACAATTATGAATAATAATCAACAAACCCTAAAAACAAACAAAAATAAACACATCATAAACAAATCAAAACAGGAGATAAAATAAACAGAAACTACTGAAGTGTAAAAATGTTAAAGGAGAGATAAAATCTCTGATAAAACCATAGATGGAATGGTAAATTAATTTTAAATTATAGAAGCAATTGCAAAATATTTGTCTAATCATATATGATGTCCAGCCCAGATGACATCCAGTAAATTGACAGACAAAATGATACTAAGTCCAGACCTATATAATTGAGAAAAATAGGAAGTAAAGAAGTAAATGGTCATTATTTATTTTTGTTCCATGTATAAATGAAGTAGACCAAAACATTCATATTGCATGTGTATTTTAACTGAGATATAAGTAATAAGAAAGTGTACTAAAACATCAATTCATTACTATTTGAAAGAAACATACAAAATTCAGGTATGCATTTGCAGGGAAAATTACTTGCTATTACAGCTAAATGCAGGTAAAGACATAGATCCTCGCTGATTTCTCTGTCTTTTACATAAGCAGACACAGACCACAGATGTTTAGTGTTGTCCTTAGTAGCTAATTCTTGTTGTAGCAAACGATGTTCTTTTAAATGTTATTGATGGCTTTGTTTGGTTTTTAACTTACCATTTTCTAAAGTACTTTTCTCTTGATATCAGACCAGATAATATAAAAATATGTAACATCTCAGTATCTTTTAAAACTGTCTCTTTTTCTACGTAGCCACTCACTGCAATATCAGAATCACTGAATCATCCAAGGTGAAAGCGTTTTCAGGAGGTCTCTAGTCCAACCTCCTGCTCAAAGCAGGATCAGCTGTGAGAGCAGACCAGGGTTTCCAAGATCCAGTTAGATCTTGGAAACTTTCAACATCAGAAATACCACAGCTTCACTAAGAAACCTCTTTCAATGCCTCACAGTCCTTGTGGTGAAAAAGATTTTCCTTATGAGTCAGACTGCTGCCCCAGCCAGCTTAGTGTCCCTCTGCTAAACTCACTACAATAATTTATCAACTTCTTTCTTGTACTGGAAGCCAAAACTATACAATATCCTAGACGTGGTCTGTATCTGAGATTAACAACAGTTTGAATAGATTTTTGCTACCTGAGAACAATTATTTCCATAAAAATCTCAGCATTACATAGCTTGCAATTCCAACCTGCCAGCACAGAAGAACATTTAATAAACATTTTTTATTATTTTAATGTAATTCAAACCTAATTCAAAATCATGTGAGAATACAGCTTTCTGTAATCATAGATCTAGAAATTCAACCAGTCAGGCTTCTCAAAGTACATTTCTCTAAGGACAAAACAACTTCTGTTTTAAGAAATTACTGTGGAGAAAAACAACAACATTGTTTAGGGAAGGGCATCACTTATCTCTAACTAGTAACAAATCATGTGTGTTCTGGAAAGACAGGAGCTGAAAGTTACAGAATATTAGGTATTTTATGCTTTTTTTAATAAACTAAATCTTAGACCTGTAATCAGAATCACTTATTTATAATGAGGATCCCTGTGGAAATTAAGAAAGGTAACATGATTATTTTGGACTGATTACAACATTGAAATGGCTCCTATTCTTAAGAATACCACTTGAAAGAAAGTTATAAAAGTGAAAGAAATACCTGGTGTGTATCTACAGTGTTATAAACCACCTTGGGATGTCAATTTAAACATTTTTAGTGCCTTGTTATTCCAAGAAGTTAAAGCCTCACTGCTAAGTATTCACTGCCTTTTTATTTTGGTTTAACTCCTTATTTTGCTGGGGGAAATTAACAGGAATTGTATAAAATAAAAGAACATTAAGAAAGTAGAAAAACAGCAACCTGAATTTAAAATACATATATATATATGAATTAAAAACAGAAGAAGCTCACTTTCTGTATTTACAAGGGACACTGGTGTTGCAAAACACCTTGATTTGCCTAATTGAGAAAAGTGGTTATTTTGATCATTGAAAAGTTTTATGCTGTTTCTTATTTGGAATAGAATGGAATGGAATGGAATGGAATGGAATGGAATGGAATGGAATGGAATGGAATGGAATGGAATGACTTGGCTGATAGTAAGATATTACCTTAAGAAAAACATTTCCTAGAGCTGACCTAGCTGGCCACTTGACAACAGCCACACAAAGTATGATGCAGATTAAATCTGTTGGCAATGAACAGAAATAGTTTTTTAGTAATTCAAATGTGCTCAAGCATTTTCCTGCGTTTAGTAGTTGATTCAATGGTGTCCTGGTTTCATCTGGAATAGAGTTAATTCCCTTCATAGAACCTGGTATGAGGCTATGTTTTGGATTTGGGATGAAAATAATGTTGATAGCATACTGATCTTTTCAGTTGGTGCTAAGCAGTCAAGGACTATTCAGTTTCTCACGCCGGCCTGCCAGCAAGAAGGCTGGGGGTGCACAGGAAGGTGGGAGGGGACACAGCTGGGACAGCTGACCCAGGCTGGCCAAAGGGATATTCCATACCATACAATGAAAAGCTCAGCATATAAAACTGGGGGGAGAAGAAGAAAGGGGGGGATGTTCTGAAGTTACGGTGTTTTGTCTTCCCAGGTAACCATTACATGTGACGAAACTCTGCTTCCCTGGAGGTGGCTGAACAGCTGCCTGCCCATGGGAAGCAGTGAATGAATTCCTTGTTTCATTTTGCTTGTGTACATAGCTTTGGTTTGATGTATTAAACTGTCTTTATATCAACACACAAGTTTTCCCACTTTTACTCTTCCAATTCTCTCCCCCATCCCACTGAAGGAAGATGGGGAGGGGGTTCTTTCAAGTAGTATCAAAATTTATTTTCTTTTAATTTCAGTTTCCATGGAAACTATGAAATTAACAAGACCATTAGCCCAGGCCAGGAGAAACAGCTGTTTGGGCTGATCAGTGTCTGCAGCCAATGTTTAGGACTCTTGTCAATCACCCTTTTGGCCTGAGCAGTTACCTAGGGTTCCCCATTCAGCCCTATGGGCTCAACAAAACTCCTTCAACTCTTGACAATTCAGCCTATTTAGTTCAGGGCAGATGATCTCTAACTGCTACAACCACTGTTAGGAAATTGCATCATATCTGCTAGAAGGAGTGTCAAGGAAGAGGTTCTGGTGGCAATACTGACCTCCCGTCTCTTTCATGCTCAGTCTTTCATTTGTACCAACACAAATTGTTATACTCTAAATCAGAACAAGGAAATGAACCAGCATAAAGAAAAAAAATAAAATCCACAAATCTACAACTGAGTCATCTATATACAAATTATTGTGTTCCTCAATGCTTTGTTCATATAATTTTATGAAGTCTTTCTATTAGAAAGTTTCAAAGGGGAAATTGTCCAGTCTCAAAGTATGAGACTGTCCTTTCATCCTGGTTTAACCCCAACCAATGACCAAGCACCACACAGCTGCTCACACACTCC
>NW_010549596.1:0-29610 GCF_000687285.1 Phaethon lepturus | reverse complement strand
TCCCCCTCCCCACACTGACAGTTATTTTTACAAGTTAGTGGTGTGACTGCTGTGTCATAGAGGTCAGGAAGACTGAGAGTTTGCTAATTAAAAATAAAATATGCAGAGTGACAGTTGGATAATAAGCTGTGTGTCCCACTAGTCCACAGAAATGTGTATAAAGGAGAAACGCTTAGAACTTAACACAATACCTTACCTATATGTTGTTTCAGAACAACATGGAACTGCTTCCAGGAAAGTTATTATCTTTTCTCCTGCACCAAACAGGAGTAAGAGTGCACAAAAAGGAATGTCTAGGTAACATTTTCTTTGTGGGAGAGAGAAAAGTTTTAAGTCTGGACTTACCAGAAAAATGGTTACTTTGTCTTAGGAAAGTGCCTGCCCATAAGTGAAGGTGTCAGTAAGAAAGAGTTCCTGTAGCAGTTTACCTGTAGTTGGAGCTGTAGTTTTTTTGAAAAAGAGGGAAATTAATCATTAGTTCTCCTAGGAACTACAATATAAGATTGTTGCAATTTGAGGTAAAGTCTCATATAGCAAGCTGTTAATGACAAGCTGGCCCTTTTAGGTAAAGATGCAGGAGCAGAGTTGAGAACTTGGCCATGTTTTCTTCAGAGATAGAATGACAGTGCTAGGTTTTTCTGCTATATGAGTAGGAATGAATTCAATACGAGGAGATGAATTTTGTAGGAAATAAAAGGTAGCCCAACTGAAGACTTTGACTGAAAAGTGTATCAATTTATACTTGCTGCTCAGCAGTACATAATAGTTCTTAAAAGTAGTATACAACAGAAGAAAGCTGAGAACTAAAACCGGGTTTGAGTCTGATTTCTTTGTAATCAGTGATTAGAAACATGCAACAAAGAAAGCTTGTTTTGATAGGTGAGACTTTCACAATTAATAGACATCAGGGAAAATGATGAAATCTTTGTGTATCATACTGAATCTAGGTTATAAATAATTCAGTAAATACCACAGTATATTTTAAAAACAATTAAGCCTATTCTGATGTGCTTTATGTGGGGTAGTATTGTGATAATTTGTAATAATATTTAGAAGTTTAATAAAGCAACTTGCCCAAGAGCCCAAGATCCTTGATTTCCTGCTAAACATTACAGAAATGACAATGAATTTTTCTCTGTTGTTGCTAAGCTTCAGTGGTACACCTGGATTACACTTTCTCCATAATCAAGGGATTAAAACCATCTCAATGAAGCTAAAAGTAGAGTTTGTGAGAGAAACACCAAAGGCATTACAGTTTAGAATAAAAAAAGCATATGTTGGCTCTACAGAGTAACCAAAAATACAGTACCTGTGCATAGTGTAATAATTCCAGGTCTGTCTGGAATATTATCAGTCATTAACCATACATATACATTCTCCATTCAGAACATGAGCCCTAGAATATGTTAACAACTGCCATTTCCAAGAATTAGAGATTCACATCGCAAACATTACTGGTGTTTATAATGTCCTCAGTTAAACAGTAATTGGACAAAGCTAACAGTTCTGAATAGCTGTTGACTTGAGCCACATGGGTAATATCCTTCCTGTAATTAGCCACAGTAAAAGAAAATACAGATACTCTAATTATAAATTTTTTTCCTAGGACTCTAAACAAACAGTTTAGAGTTTAGCTCCTTCTAATTTATGTCCCAAATGACAGATGGTATAAAGGGGATGTGGAACAAATCTTGATGCTACCTGTCAGCTGGAGTGGTGGGTGCTAAATAATACTGCCTGAGGATTAAAAAAAAAAGATGTGAGGAGATATAATGATACAGGTGTGCTTAAAACCCTGAAACTTCATAGAAGCCAGATATGGTTAAACCTAAAGTATAATTTAATGGAAGCAGGGAAAGGCATCTAGTTAAAATGAAGGGCAAATGTTTTTTTTTTTAAGCAGTATTATGCATCACAGATGTTGTAAGTAGTAGATTTTTATATCTTTGACATGTGTAGGGAGGTAAATCAATAACTTAATCTAAATGCCTCAGGAAATTTACAATTCATCCAGTTAATAAACATCATTGACCTTGTCACTTAAGCCTGTTGTTGAGTGATCTAGAGAATAAGTCTTGTGAGAAGTGGCTGAAGAGAAGTGGGGTTGTTCAGTCTGGAGGAGGCTGAGGGTAGACCTTATCACTCTCTACAACCATCTGAAAGGGGGTTGTGGCGAGGTGGGTGTTGGTCTCTTCTCCCAAGTAACTAGCGATAGGATGAGAGGAAATGGCCTCAAGTTGCACCAGGGGAGGTTTAGACTGGATATTAGGAAAAATTTCTTTACAGAGAGAGTGGTCAAGCATTGGAACAGGCTGCCCAGGGAAGTGGTGGAGTTACCATCACTGTAAGTATTCAAAAAACGTGTAGATGTGGCACTTCAGGACATGGTTTAGTGGGCATGGTGGTGTTGGGTTGACAGTTGGACTTGATGATCTTAAAGAACTTTTCCAACCTTGATTCTGTGATTCTGTGATTCTGTGCACTGTGATGGCATTTTTAAGGGAATGTCAAGGTAAAACTTGGAGAGTACACTTACTATTACTTCTTTGGTATTTTTTTGTCTCCTTAGATTAATACTTAAAAAAGCTTAGTTGGATTGTATTTTGGAAAACTATATTGAAATCATAAGATCATAGGCGTTTGGGTTGGAAGGGTCATGACCTTTAAAGGCCATCTAGTCCAACCTCCCTGCAATGAGCAGAGACATCTTAAACTAGATCAGGTTGCTCAGAGCCCTATCCAACCTGATCTGGAATGTTGCCAGGATGGGGCATTTGCCACCTCTCTGGGCAACCTGTTCCAGTGTTTCACCACCCTCATTGTGAAAAACTTCTTCCTTCTATCTCATAGAAATCTGTGGTACCCTGTTCCAGTGTTTCACCACCCTCATTGTGAAAAACTTCTTCCTTCTATCTCATAGAAATCTGTTCTCTTTTAGTTTAAAATCATTACCCCTCTTCCTATTGCTACAGGCCCTGCTAAAAAGTCTCTCTCCGTCTTTCTTATAAAGCGCCTTTAAGTGCTGAAAGGCTGCAATAAGGTCTGCCCGGAGCCTTCTGTTCTCTAGGCTGAATGACCCCAACTCTCTCAGCCTTTCTTCATAGGAGAGATGTTCCATCCCTCTGATAATTTTTGTGGCCCTCCTCTGGATCCTCTCCATCAGGTCCATGTCTTTCCTGTGCTGAGGGCTCCAGAGCTAGATGCAATACTCCAGATGGAGTCTCACCAGAGCAGAGTAGAGGGGCAGAATCACTTCCCTTGACCTGCTGGCCACACTGCTTTGGATGCAGCCCAGGATATGGTTGGCTTTTGGGGCTGCGAGCATTGCTCATATCCAGCTTTTCATCCCCCAAGTCCTTCTCAGCAGGGCTGCTCTTAAACCCATCATCCCCCAACCTGTACTTGGTCAGAATTGCTTGTTGAACTCTTTGTGGTCCTTTACAACTGAGTGCAATGTATCATGAACACAGTTCTGTCTATAGAAATGAGAGACCACTTAACTACAACCAGCTGATCTTCAGGACTATAGAAGTACTGTTCTCCAGCACATGTCAGCATGCATCCATTGGAGGGCAGCATGGACAGGTTTTAGTGACATTTCTGGACCATCAGTTGGGATGGTTGAAGTGCAGGAAGATACTTGTCCGTTTTGTCTTACAGAAGTGTAAGGCCTGGCAGAAAGCTAGTATAAACAGCTCAGGATTATGTTTTAAAGCAGCAAGATTCACATCTGTAAAATGCTAGCAAGAGCCCATGAAAAGGTGTTTATGGAGACTGGTCTGTAGAAATGAGATAAGGTGCCTATTTAACCTGAGTGAGAAACTTGAGGGGATCTCTACAGTGCTGTCATTTATAAACAACTTTCCATAGTTGTTTAGTTTCATGGTACTTAAACTTCGAATCTGTTGTTATGACTATGAAATAGGTTTGTTTCCTGCTGTCCTTCACACCCCACTCCCTGCCCCCTTGCTGAGAGCTACTGTGTTAAATATGGAGTTCCGTTGATGTTGACTGAAAGTGAAATCTATTACTTTTCACTTTGGGGAATATTGTCTGAAGAATTTGTGAATTTTCTTCTGAGATACTCTGTGTGATACAATAGGACTATGATGCCCTTCATACAAAGAAATGAAACCCTTCCTGTCAGTTTGGTCAGTAGGTGGCATTTGAGTTCACTTATAGAGCTCAAAGCTTTGTGAAACTTTACTTTCAAATCTATTCCCATTTCACCCTGTGAGTCTGTTAATATAATTTTTATAACTACTGTATGACTCTACTACTATTGATCTGAGTTTATAAGTGAATCTAATAGGGTCACAAGGAATATCAATTTACAATTTTCAGATGTAGCTCATATTTCTGAAGACTAACAGTCTCTTTGGAGGTATTATAACCTAGAGCAATCAATTTTGTAGTTTTAATTATAACTTTCCTAGAACTACAAAACGTAAAATGCAAATGTGTACACTAATTCTTAATATACATTTGACTAATAAACTTTTTTTATACAGTCTGGTAAAACTGGTATTTAAAATGGAATTGTATATTCACTTGAATAAGCTGTAATATATAACAACTGCTCTTAAGCTTTAAAAATTCATAAATTTATGAATAAGGTCTTGCAGGATCCTTCCAGGTGGTTCAGTTTGGAAATTACATTGTCAAGCATTGAAATAGTGATTCAGAATGAAGGAATTAATTAATTAATTAATTAATTAATCTCTGCCCAAAAGAAATTCGTTGACATAGGTGCATGGTCCCCGTTGGATTATAGGTTGATTAGTGGTATGCTAGATACTGTTTTAATAAGTAAGCAAATAAATAAATAAATAAATCACTCTATAGTCTTCTACAGCCTTCTGCTTGATTTATATCAACTTTCCTATATATCTGCTTATTTTGAATTTGAAATAACAGGTGAATTTCTATTCATCTCTGCAGGTGGCACCTGCATAGATGAACAAAGCAGGTGTTACACTTGCTAAATAGCTGGAATGAAACAGTTCTGTCCTTTTCAGTACTCAACCCTTTCTTTTTTTGTCAGAAAGTTCTTAAAGTGCTATACTAAAGTGGTTTAACCTGCTTGTCAAGAACTACAGGTTAAACCGCTTTTCTGTACACACATTAGTGTATATCAAAGGGAAAACTGACATTAAATCATGTAGATAAAATGACTCTCAATAGGAAGAGAGCCAATGATGGAAAAAAATTTAGAACTCTGAAATTTATAAGTATCACTCTTTTGTGTTTTTAATTATAATGGTATCTTTCTTGAAACATGATTTAAGGTTTGGGTTAACCATTTCTCAATTACAACACCTCTCTTTCCCTCTCTTTCTGGCTGTATATCCATTCATGGAGATATCTAAGTGCAAGGATGACCTCCTGGTCATATCTAAACACAAACATGTTTGGTTTTATAACCTATATCATCTCTGTATTGATTAAATTAATTTTGTATTTGACTGCCTGAGCTGTGCTAAAGCTCCTATGCAGATGCTTAGAAGTCTCTGGTCAGCCTGGAGCTTTTTTATTGAGTTTTGTGTTGCTGATTTGCTTTGATCTTAACTGTGTGTTGCTGATGTCCCAGTGTACAGTGAACATTCCTGGTTTTTGATAGTAGAGTCTGTTCTAGGCCATGACTGGGCATTTATTTTGTTTCAAAGTGAAATAAATGTGACGAAAAATTGTTTCCCATGTCAAACTTTTAAAGTTGTATTGCTCTGCTGATAACAGAATGTTGCATCTGTTCCTACAGATACTTTTGGACAGACAGATCATTTGACCTGCTTTCTCTGCTGCTAATTGTTGAGCCAGTGAGCTGCTGTCAGCTCTGCACCCCACTCATTGAGGGCCCTTTAAATCTTTAGCTAACATGAGCTTTATTATGATTGCTTTGTTTGTATTATTTACTCAAAAGTTACCAACATTGTTAATACTGCTGTCTTAAATGAAATATAGTCATACATAGTTAGATTTTATTCCCTATCCATCATAGCATGCTTTTTCTTTAGCATTTTATCAAAATCAGGTGTAGTGTCTTAATGTACAAATGACTAGGAACTGAATTTTTTTCTTCAGTCATAACTGATTTGTGTTTGAGACTTAGTGCAACTGGCATATTGCAAAATTGGAACTGTAAAGCAGAATAGAACAATAGTAATTGTTTCATATTGCAAATATTCTCTGTTCAAAAAAAGTCCAATCCTTTGGACAAAGTATACCTTGAGACAGTATAGTTCACCCTCTAATTTAGACTTCATCTGCTTTTTCAAGATGAAGGTAACAAAAAACTAAAAAGAAACTCGTCTCCAAAACCCAGCCAAATCACTGAGAAAAGGGCAATTTTTAATTTCTTGCTCCGAGGTGTATTTGAAAAATCACTTCTGAAAAATCACCTCTGAATCACTTCTGATTCCTGAAAGCAGCCCTTCAGGAAGCTGAAATACCACCAGCCTACGACAGGAGTCGCCCCTCTGCTTTCCCTCGTCGTCAGAAGCGCGATTCCGCGCGGTGGGCAGCAGGTGTCGCCAAAGGCACGTGCTGCGCCCGCCGCTGCAGCAAAGCCCGGCCCCTGCCTGCGGCCCCGCCTGCCCACCGCCCGCCACAAGTGGAAGCCGCCTCCCGTGTTAATGGGCAGAGAGTTGTTTCTTAATTCGCAAAGAAATGGCCACAAACAGTATGCGTGGGTACGTCAAAAACGTTGACAGAACCAAACCAGGAAATCTCACATGCCACTGTGGAAGACAAATCTCAACTACTCTATGACACAATGGTCACCTGTTTGGTTTTTTTTCTTCTCTTTCATTTTTAAAGGAGAGCGAGTAAAGTGAGTATAGGAGAGGAAGATGGAAACTCTTAAACAAACAAGCAAAAGATCACATGGATTTCCTTGAAACAGAAGTGCAAGCATTGTAACTTTTCTGTATTTCTCTAGTGCACATGTGAATGCAAAACATACACCTGAAGAACCTACATAGTGGTAGGTTTAAAAATAGTTAGCATACTGCATGATTTACTTTTTAGCAGTGCCTGTTTAACAGTGAAAAGAAAAATGTTGTGTAAGGAATGCTTTTATGTAATTCAAAATTGTTTCAATTCTTAAACATCAATCCAGAGCAAGGGTTATCCCCCCCACCTGATAATCCTTTGTTTTTTCTTGGCTGTACATGCTCTAAAAATTCAGTGAAAGTAGCTATGTATAGCCACTTCAGTGTGACACATAACGCATATATTAGTTTTACTGCAATATTTGTAAAAGTTAATTTAGCATCTCCCATGTTTTATTCATTTAAGCCTGCAATATTTCTTCCCACTAAATCCTTGATCAAAGTACAAACTGTGCTTAATTAAGAGTTCTTTATTCTCTTAAAAATGGTAGTATGGCAAACTCTATCAATTGTAATGCAGAATTAAACCCCCCCTTTTATTAGATGCTGAAAAAATTGAGGATTTTGTATGATTTCTGGCTTACTCCTGTGTAACACACCACAATTCTGAACTCTCAAAGCACGTACATTCTCTGTCAGTCTGTGAGGTTCTTTGCTAACTGTAACTTCTGTGAGACATGGAATGGAAGGAAGATAGCATCAAGTGAATATTTCCACATTTTTTTCCTTCTTTTATGTGCTTTATTGTTCAGAAATTAATGCTGTCTGTAATAGGCCAGGCACAAGGGAAAAAAAGTAATGATTTAGATGAAGATTGACATCTAGAGAAGATGTGCATGTTCAGTTAGTTACATTCACTAAATAATGATGTGAAATTATTCGCAATATAGGTGAAGCCCCAGTGAAACTTAAGATAATGTGCAGCTGCTTGTGAAGAGTGAGCATCAACCAGAAAAAAACTTAAGCTCCTTCGAAGAACAAGTCCTTGTTCTATATCTGCAAAAAATTATCTTAAAGATATATTTTTTCTTGTCAATAAAGATAAAGGCTTTATATGTTTGTCACCGAAACCGGGAATAAACCTCATAACACCAATGTAGTGTTAAAAGGCAGGCATTCTTTATTCACGGCGCCGGGAACACGGGGGATAGCTCCTCCTACATCGTGTTCGTCGATCAGTTAAAAAATCAAACATTTATAGGAAAGATTAATACATATTCATCAAGTGTCCATACAATGATTGGTTAAGTATTCCTCGCCTACCATGTAAATGACCACGCATGCTCACTATAATTTCTTGGGATTTTACTTCCTTAATCTTTTGAGTTGGAGGCTTTCTTGAGTGGGTGGTCTCTGAGTCGGTGGTCGCGATCTCCCCCTGCCGGAATTACCTTTCCTACAAAGTTCACTTAAGCTTGGCAACACTAAATAGGCCTTCACGGGCTATCGGTCCAATATGCAATCATTCACCCCACAGTCCTTTGTTTTAAGACAAGACTATGGATTCAATAATTACCTACCCACCGGACCGTAGAACCGACCAAGGTATTCCTTCTTTCTCACTGCTCACTATTAAAATACAACATAATACCATGATCACAATGTTACACTTAACTCCTTGATAATTAAATCAAGATGGGAAGGGTTAGGTGGGTTCTCGAGCAGCATTGCTGGTGCATAATGTTCTTATAGTTACAACTTGCTACAAATTCACAAACCTATTTTCTAACCCTATTTTATTTTAATTCCCTACCACCTTGGTTACATGTTGAATTCTGAAAAATAATTGAAAATGGCATCCTAATTCTATTCTTATTGCATTGGTTTAGTGCTGAAACCATTGAAAAAAGTCCATGGTGGAAGCAGTGGAGGGAAATTGCAGGAATGATGGATTCAAGTTTTGGGAGATTCATACTGAGTCAGGTATTGTTCAAGACCTATTCAGAAATTATGTTAAATCTGAATGTTATTAGTAACTGATAAACAGAACTGAAGGTAGGTCGTTGAATGAATCTGTGGCCAGCTAAAATGAAGATGTTAAAGTAGTAATCACCAGAACTTTGGTCACAATATTCAGGTGCTTCTGTTACAGAAAGATTTGCCATTGCTTATCTGAGCTGGAGACTTCTGTTTAACCACTATTTGAAGAGAACTTCAGAGGCATTGGTGGGTAGTTAGCATGTACTTTAATAGATTGCAGAGATATCATGAACACCAAATGATTCCTTATAAATGTTTTTATAATCTAGAACCAGAGTGATTAAACTCTGAAGTTATGGTTAAAGAAAGACTGGGAGAAAAAAAGTTCTTTCTCTCCTTAACAAGAAGAGGCAGAATAAAAGCAACACAGGTTTATGTCTTACATGAATATCTTCTGCCTAAAGCTACTTTGTATGATTGCTTAAAACTACTTTGTATGTGTACCGAGTTATTTTTTCCTCTGTGATACACACCATCACACAATGGTGGCTTGTGGAAGTGCTTAGGGAAGGATGTTCTCTGCAGTCCCTGCAGTTCATTAGCTCTTGGTCCAATGTCAGTTAGATTTAATGAGCTTTCTAGAATACTGCAAAGGCTGCTTGTTTCACGGAGTTTATGGAGAAGAGTGAGGATATGCTTTTGATACAACTGGGAGGTAAAGGGTGTTTTTTTGTTGAGTTGCCTTTTGCTTGAACTTACCTGCTCTTTTCATTTGAATACTTCAGGCTTCCACTTAAAGATGTATACCTTTATTAGGCTTGCTGGATGTATGTGAAGGTACTGATAATATATTTTTACTGGTGCCCTTGGCTCTATTTATCCTCAAACTGATGGTCCAGGTACTGTTACAGCCATTTCCTTGGAAACCTTGATGAAATATTTGGTTTTTTGGCTGGCAAATCTCAGGAGTCAAGCTTTTATCTGTATCACTAGTTTTGTGACATGGAGGAAAGATATGCTATCTTTCTAGGGACAAGTATTACTGTTTACCACTGAATTAGAGCTCAATGCAGTGGGATCATTTTTAGTATTATTCTAGTTGGCATCATTAGAAGTGCTTTTAGTAAAGAATCTGGAAATACTTGTATGTAAGATAACTGAGTTTCCAGTAGTAGTGGAAAGCCCAAGAAAATGTGTGTCTTTTCTTATGTTTATATAGATGGACTTATGTAGCCAGAAGTACTTAGCTAGTAAAGGCGCAAAGTCATATGTGGCAGTGTCAATTTCACAGAGACCAAACTGAAAGAAAATATATTCTGCAGTGTCTTCAGTGTGTTAGATTCTTTGTAAATCAGTGGTGCTGTTGATTCTTTAAATTGGTATTCCTTTGCCACATTGAAGTATTGTTTTATTTTATTTTTTTACTTCTGAGGAGCTTCCAGTATTTTTTAATTATGGAGAAGTGTCTTATTTTAAAGCAGACTTGTGTAGAGACCACAGTAATTTTTGTACATTTATGCGAACCGGTGAGCACAAACATAATTTTAAAACTTGCTTAGGCAGTTTATTTTTCATTGAGGAACTGGCTTCCATTTGAAAATGGAATTAGGAATTTGTTGTCATGGCAACAGATTTAAATACTTTTTTTTCTGACAGCTTATATTTTCTATGTTGCTACTGTCCTAGGGCTTATCAGTGTTTTATCCATTGACATTTCTCAGAGGGAAAAGGCAGCTTTCTACTTTGTGTATATCAAGACTTTAAATCTTTACTGCTGATGTGACAATATAGTAAAAAGTAGATAAACTTATTTAGAAAGAGGCAATTTTTATATTTTAGCATGAGTGTTTTAATTAAAAAAAATATATGTTAAAACACAAATATATGCTGTGCTTTTGCTTTGTGGTCAAAACCAATTAGAGTTTAACCACAAAGTTTAGATGAAATAATAAATGTATTACTTACTTAAATGGAAGATAATATGGAGAATGGGAGGGGATCATGCTGTTTACAAATACTTGTGTTCTGAACATCATGTTTCCAACTCATAATAGTCAGGAGATTAAAATAGTTTGTTAATTTTCAGAAATCAATAAAACTTTAAATTCTGTCCTGAATGGGAGGCAAAGGGTTACCAAATCAACAGGTGTTGATAATAACCCTTTGGCAAAGGGTTATTATTATGCATAACAGCAGAAAGAATAAGGAATAAAAAGATAAACAATAGAAAGCAAATATCTCAAACTGTAAACTAGCAACTACAACCCATTTCTTAGCCTAGAAGAAACCCAGACTAGGAAGAATCCATGCATTGCTCCCGCAGTTGTCGTAAGTCACTCTGCAGTGATGCCCTAATGTGATGGTGTAAAGCTGTACGACTATGTGAATGTCTTATACAATGAGTCTGCACCACATTTACAAAACACTACACATTTCAGCTTGCTGAAATAAAGCAAAAAAAAGAAAAGATTTGTTTTCCTGCAGATCAGTACACTGATCTGACTTGCTGCATGGCTACATAGTCACTATTACTGATGCTAAATAGAGATGGGAAGAGGAGAATATCCAGCTTGGCTAAACTGGAAAGGTAGATAAAACTTTTTAAAGATTCAAGTTAGGACAGAGGTTCTGTCTCAGCTAAGCAGGAAGCTGCGGTTAGTACAGGTGTATGAGGTAATTTTAATCTTATTGAGTACTACAATCTGGGTAGCTAAAGTAACCTACATTTTAACACATGCTGATTTTCTGAACATTTATTAAGGGGAATCATTGTTAAGACTTGCCAAAATTTCTTGGCTTGTTTTATCTTTGGTGTACCAGTTGACCTTAAGGTCACTGATGATAGTTCTGTGCTGACGTGCAATGGGTCAGGACTGAAAGTTGATTTTTATGAGTGCCCAAAATGCTACATATCGCATTTCTAAGTGGGCTACCAGAGTGGACAGCATAAAGGGAGTGAGGATGTATAGACAAAATTACTCAAGGAGAATAATTAATAAAAATAATAAGAAATAAGGAGAGAGCAAGCAAGTGTGATGCTTCTTTTGAGTAGTTTCCAGGCTCTCACCATTTCCAGCTCTATGGGCAGTCTACTTAATAACCCTAAGTAGTTATTCAGTGTCCCATTGAATCCATAAAAACTTTTTGCATCCACAGTCCTCTTTATGTTTTTCTGCACTCTAGATTCCGCTCCTTTAATTTCCTTTGACTCTGACCCTCAGTTGTTTTGCTTGAACTTCCTTAGAACTTGTACTGAAGAGACTGATTTTTTTGTCTCAAGATACCATTGCTTGTTTATACACTTCCATTTTTTTTTCCCTATGTAATCTCTTTTTCCAGGCAGAAGAGTCCTAGCCTAGTTGGGCAAATCTCATATATAACCAATCTCTACATATTGTTACCCTCCTCTGAACCTTGTTTCAATATAACCTTTTTGTGTTGAGGGGAGATACACATATAGTATTTGAAGTTTGGAAGAAACATTAATATGTGGTATTACAATATTATATTGCCTGTTCCTTTCCTAATATTCCTAATCTGTGACTTGCTTTTTGACTTCTACTGAACACCAAGCTGGTAATTTCATGGAACTATGTGTCATAACCCCAAGATTTTACTCCTTAACGGCAAAGGTAATCTTACACCTTTGATTTTAAATATAAAGCTGGCTTCATTTCCCATGTTCATTCCTCTTTGTTTAACTGCCTTAACTACACTAAAGGCATTTAATTACACTGAATTTCATCTGCCATTTGAATGCTGAATCATGTAGTCTTATGTGGTTCTTCTGTTCATATGTGTCTATAGCCAAAAAAAGACATAACTCTATTACATATGAACTGTTATCATGATATTGTAACTTACAGGAGCTCTAGCAGGGGAAAGACAGATTTTCTTTTAGACTTCCCTGGAACTAGAAGGTAACTTTGCTGCTAATAAATGAGAGAAATTGTATTTATTCATTAATGGGTCTGGAGGAATTTAAAGTTACCAAAGTGTTTAATGATAATGAGAGTGTTAGAAAAAGTTTATTAAATGTATGTGAGAAAAGTCTAAAGAGAGCCTTGTGTCCATTTTCTTTTTCTTTTAGAAATAATTAATGCAATGTGAGGTGTATAAAGCTACAACAATACTATTCACAAATGTTATTTAATGAGCAAAACAATTCACTACAAACTTCCTGTTTACATGCCTACTTCATATACTACAGTGAGATCTTAGTTAATTTCCCTGTAGATATGGACTTTTCTTGGCTAGTACTTGTGGCTTTACAGTTTGGACTTTTGAAATGATTTTGAACTAAATGCTGCTTTTTAAGTTTGTAGGTGAAAGAAGTCAGGTACTAGTTGTTAACAAAGCTAACTTTCATGGTTGAATTCTGGTGAGGGAGGGAAAGACATGCACACAGGCCAAGTTTACTTATTGCTCCCCAAAAGAACTAAAGTAAAAATGATTGCACAATCTCTTGTATTGTGTTTGATCCTAAAGGTCTGTGGTGGTGCACTCCCCCCCGCGCCCAACTTCTCCTTGTGCCTGGGCTGCTTTAAGTTGCCTGACAAACCTTTGCCTCTGAACAAAAGGTTTGGTGGTTGAGAGTCCCTCAACTGTACCAAGCATTCTTGTGTAGCCAGGGAGGAGAATGGCACTGAGTGTATCAGGAACTGATCACCTAAACAAGGTACAGAACAAGAACAGAACTAATCAATTATCTCCAGACAATCCTGGCAGCCTCACTGCTAAAACTTGAGAAGCCACCTGCCTGGATTGTGGAAACTCACTGATGCCTAAAGTCAATCATCTCCCAGTCCTATAAGTAGTGGTCCCAGGTGAGACCCTTTGAGCTCTCCTGGACCATAGCGGGCTGCGACCAGCACCTCCCTCTGAGTGGGACGCTCTCAGAGTCCGTGAACCCTCAAGTTTGCGATCAACTCAGATGCTCAACTGTGCACCCATTGAGCAATGCAAAGCATTCGATGTGAGTATTTGACTGGATTCGAGGGGGATATTTAATAGGTACCTTTGTACTTATCTGTCTATTTTTCTATATATCTCTTCACGTGTCTCTATCTCTACACCTATATGTGTGTGTGATTAAGGAATCTTAGTAAGTTTTAGTTGATTATGCTGCTAAATTTTATATGATTTGATACTGTGATTTTATCTCAATATTGTTAGTGAATTTGATCGCTGTTATTTTATATTAGATTGTTGCTGTCCTAATGTTACACCAAGCACAACATGTATCACTACAGCAGAATCCGTGATACCCTATCCTTTTAGTCATGAACTGTTGACCAGGTCTGGGACTAGGAGTGGATTCAGCCACACCTACACTCCTCTCTGAGAGGGAGTTTAGAAAGCAAGGGAGTCCACTCTGAACCTCATGACTCAATGGGAGGGCATTCCTTTACTTCCCTTACCTAACCTTAGTCATAAACCATTGACCAAGTCTGGGACTAGAGGTGGATTTTCATCCATTCTGAGCCTCGTGACTCAACAGGAGGGTCTCCCTCATTTTTTTTCCTTTTCCCCAATCCTTAGACATAAACCATTGACCAAGTCTGGGACTAGAGGTGGATTTTCATCCATTCTGAGCCTTGTGACTCAATGGGAGAGTCTCCCCTACTTTCTCTCCTCAACATACATACACATTAACTCAATTTGATACATGAGTAAATCATTCCAATTTAATTGTAACCTAGTTTTTCTCTGTATATCTTTTCCATGTTGAATAAGTAATAGAGTGAACCTTGCCATCACTGTTAAGTCATGCTTTTTACAAATTTATACTAAAATCATTTGCTTTCTGTTATCTTTGTGGTGCTTCTTTAAGCAGCCTAAATTATCCATTCATGACAAAATTATAGCTTCCTGTTCCTGGAATTTCAACATGTTGTGCCTAACATTTAGACATCTTTATAAGAGTATGAAATTCTTTGGAGGTCACTATGTTCATCCCAAAAGGGGAAGCTGCCATTTTTAACTTCCATCTCTATCACTTTCCCTGACATTCATTTCAGACATCAAGTTTTCATTCAGATTCTTTCAGAACTCATAGAATCACAGAAAATTATCTTGGAAGGGTCCTCTGTGTTAGTGGTTGCTGAATCCAGTATCATGTTGCTGGTCCATGCCCCTAAGCCCAATGAGTAGCAACACTGTGCATGTATTCCCAACAGGCACACACAAATACACGTATACAGTCCACACAGATCACAGACAGAAAACACAGCGCACTTGCAAATGCAAAAAAGCATCAATGGCCTCATCCTGTTTATCCTTTCTGGTGGGTAAACATCTGTTTGTGGGAAATACATGTATGCACAAGTCTGGATTCCCCAAGAACTGACTCAGGTGCTCATTCAGCACAGTAGCATACCTTGGATCTCAGATCTCTCCAGGCACATGAGGCCCTAGGCTGCAGACCCACTCTAGCTGCTGGTGCAGACTTCCCTTACACACAGTAACACCCATAGATGCACACATTATGCTTTTCCCCCGCATCCTATAATATGTCCCAAACCACTGGGCAATAACTCCTCCCAGTCTCTAAGTTTGTTCCCCAGTGCTCCCTTAGGAATAGGCAGATCAGCCTTTTCTCATGTAACCTAACACTTTGGAGTCCGGTAGTCCCCATCTACTCAAAGCAAATTTAACTTCAAAGTTTGATCATGCTACTCAGGGTCTTGCTCAATCAAGTGTCAAAAATGCCCAGGGTTGGAGTCCACAACTTCTCTGAACACCTGTTCCAGCATCTGACCATCTTCATGGGGAAGAACTTCTTTACCAATGGCAAATTATCATTTTCCTACAATTCCCTGTAACATTCTAGGGATGGTCACTTTGAAGAAGGAACAGAATCTTACAAATGAGATAATACAGGAAAGAAAAGAAAGAAACAAAGATCATACCGGTCTCTGATCTCTGATGAGTGTGTCTTTACTGCTATACCAAAAATCCTCAAACATTTATTTCTAACAACGGGCAGTAGTACATTATTTTGTTGCCCTGACAGAGACGTAACTTTCTATGTCTATAAATCATGACACTTACATGAGTCAACAGACATCTGGTATTTAGAGGAATTGCTGTTGACTGAGCACACTGAACTGCATACAGTAAACTTTCTCTCTTGGTCTCTAGCGGAACATTTTGCAGTTGGCTTCTTGAAAAGAAAATGCAAATGTTCATAATTAAAAACATAATTAAAACCATAAACTACTAGCATGGAGACTGCCATGCTCTGCGTGTAGCAGTATGCCTTTTGCTGTTCTTAATGTGATTCTTCTTGAGACATGTCATGGCAAAAGAAAAATGGAAGGTTAAATATAAAATGGTTAATATTTCTTAGGTTTCTAACACCTGAATTTGATCATTGAAAGCTCTGCATGGCAAAAAGGCATAGACTAGTGCAGAGGCCTTGTTATGCCAGAGCAGCAGTGTTTATAGTTCAATTTAATTACATTGTTGCTAGTCAATTGAAGTCATTATAGCATACGAAAAAAGATGAAGCTCCAAAAGACTATTTTCTAGTACTGGTGCCACAGACGATGAAATTATGTAACATTTCCATTTCAATGGAAATGCTTCATTTATTAATGTAAGTCTATGTTTTCACCACAATAATAACACCTAAAGTACTGATGATTCAATCTTTCTCATTTTATGCACAACACAGAGTGAAAAAACTAACAGATTCCTGTATTCTAATAGTATCAGTCTAAGACTTTCCTCCTCAGGCTTGTACAGTGAAATGATTATGACATATATAAAAATGCCTCTGTATTTTAAGTGCTGTGGAAGATGGATACATAATGTGAAACTTAAAGTTTGCTGAAGTTTGTGGCTGAAACTGAGAACTTGCTACTAGCTTTTGCTTTCTTGACCCTTTTCAAAAGCTTGTCAAGAGGTATGTCAAAGCTCTTAATGATTTGGAAATTATTTCAATTTTTTCTTTCTTTGTAGCTTGATTAGCTAAGAGCTAACAGAGCTCAACACATTTTCCACATATGTGGAATTCCACATATTTACATTTAACCAGAGTTTTCAACCATTTCAAAAAAAAAAACCCACAATTTTTTGGTGAAGTATTTCAGTGAGCAAGCAGGCCTTGATCAAGTGACTCCTATTGACATCTGTAGGGGAAGCTCTTTTTTTTTAATAACATGACACCTTCTCCTTTTTCTGTCTGTTAGTATTTCCAATTTAAGATGCAGAAAGAAGAGCTGTGTTGCAAAGTTTATTGTTTTAGTTGATAATGACCACTTTTCACTAACAAAAACATTCTGTGAGTAGTGTTATTGAGAAGGACCACTGTCAATGGCACAATGGTTGGTTTTGATAAGGTCACCTGCTTTTCTCTTGTGGATTGATAGATCTGCTTTACTCATTCTTTTTTGTTTGATTGGATTATCTTAAATTGAATGATCTTCTGAAACAGAGAAGAGTTACAGCCCCCTTCCCCCTCCTCTTGTTTAATTTTGGAATATCTCTATACTGTTTTTTATATTAATATACTTAGTGGCTAGGAATCCTTTTTCCTCGGTCCACCTCTTTAGTTAAATAGCAAATTGAAGCATATTGCTTGTTCCAGAGATCGTAGTCTCAGCTCATTTCTCAAATGTTTTGGAGGTAAGGGAGGGTTAGACATAAAGGAATGCTAATTCTTCCCACAGGGGAACTGAAGGACAGGGAAATAAAATGGTTTATCTAAAATAGCTGTCTTTCCAATCTCCATTTTAATACTGCAACCCATCCTTTGTCTTGTTATATGCTCTCATGTCAGCAAAGTCTAATTAGTAATTTTCTTATTCAATCTGGTTCTCCAAATATTAGCAAGTAGAAGAGTGTAAGTTAGTTTATATCTTAAATCTGGGCTATGAATAATTTGGAAGACAGAATCTTTTAACTTGAAAACCTTCTCTGTAATGGAGTTGGAGAGCCTAATCACCACCTTAACATAATTGTTAATTGAGTGGCAGATCCAATTAATTATATAATTATTTTTTATAACTTATAATGTAAACAGCACTTGTTATCTTCTATGTTGTTCTGCTCTTGATTGGGGACTGGAATTAAAAATTTAAAACCAAAATCACAAAAAAAATCACAACAGAAGATATTTTAAAAATATATTTAATTGAATTGAAAGTAAAAATCAACATGATACTTGCAAAAGAAAGTGATTGAGGATTTTAGCTTGTTTTTCACATCAAAGAAATGCAGTATCTCAGTAGAGCTTTGAATAGTGATTCAAACTGATTTTGAAAAAATCTTTGGACTGTTGCCCATTGGTGCTACATGCCTCAGTCAGGAATGTACCTATTTTTAAAAGCATCATATGTACCTTTTGCAAAACCATTCAGGCACTTACTTTGTGTCATCCACTATTGAACTGAAAAATGTATTTTGAGAGACAGCTATATGTAGTTACACTTTTTACAGATCTGGCAAGAACAAAAATTATCGTCAACAAGGTACAGTTCTCTACAAAGCTGGGCTAGAGTCCTATTATTTAGCTTTCTATACAGCATGGACTGCTCACTTTCTGTACTGGCATACTTAACTAAAGTTTTGTTTCAGAACTTAAGACACTGTTAAAAACAGTTGAATTAGAACCCAGAATTTTATTCTAATGCCATAATTTTCTCTTTTGGGAATGTTATGAATAACAGGAATTTTTATTTCATAGAGATTTTTAGAATGTACTTATTCAGCAGTGGACAAATACAGCTTCATACGTTTTCTGAACTTTTATTTCTTGCATACACTTTGCTTTGCTAAACTTATACCATAATGCTTTTATTGTTGAACATATTGGTTGATTTTAGTCTGCCCATGTGGCTAGTTCAGTAACCTGTTTTTTTTCTTTACACTTGCTGGTTAATGCATTTTTAAAAATGTAGATAATCAATTGACTCTGTAGTGCTAAACTAGAAAAGACTCCTCAGACTTAAATCTGTAATCACTAAATTTACTGCAATCCCTCAGAACACTTCAGAATTTCCATTTTCCACTCACCAGTGATTTCGCCAATGACTTTTTACCTTTAATTCATACTAGATAAGATATTAGACACCAATCTGTAGCTGGCTGTGCCTTTGGGTGGATTGCTTTGCCTCAGAGATTTCCACAAAAATTCTGCCACTGTGTCATTGAGTGTGGTCTAAAAGCTTAAAAGCTACTGGGCAAAACCTAATCCTGTCAAATCACTTTGATGCTTAAGAATTATATGAGACATTGAAATATCTATGCACGTCATCAACATTTTCTCATGCCAAATCCAAAACATAGCCTCACACTACCTTCTATGAAGAAAATTAACTCTATCCTGACTGAAACCAGGACACTAAGCCACAAGCCACCAGTTTCTCCCAGACAATGCTGTGGGAGACACTGTCAAAGGCTTTACTAAAGTCCACGTAGCCTAATCCACAGCCTTTCCCTCATTCACTAGGCGGGTCACCTGGTCATAGAAGCAGATCAGGTTGGTCAAGCAGGACCTGCCTTTCATGAATGTGTGCTGGCTGGGCCTCATCCCTTGGTTGTCCTGCACATGCCCTGTGAACACCCTCCATAATCTTCCCCTGTACCGAGATCAGGCTGACAGGCCTTTAGTTCCCAGGATCCTCCTTCCAGCCCTTCTTGTAGATGGGCATCACATGGACAAGCCTCCAGTCTTCTGGGTCCTCCCTTGTTAATCAGGACTGCTGATAAATGATGGAGAGTGGCTTGGCAAGCTCTTCTGCCAGCTCCCTCAGTACTCTTGGGTGGATCCCATCAGGCCCCATAGACTTGTGGGTATCCAGGTGGCATAGCAGGTCCTTAACTGTTTCCTCCTGGATTATGGGGAGTTCTTTCTGCTCTCCGTCCCCGTCTTCCAGCTCGGGGGGCTGAATACCCTGAGGTTACCTGGTCTGACTATTAAAGACTGAGGCAAAGAAGGCATTAAGTACCTCAGCCTTTTCCTCACCCGTGGTGACAATGTTCCCCCTGCATCCAATAAGGGATGGAGATTCTCCTTGCCTCTCTGTTGTTAACATATTTGTAAAAACATTTTTTTTCATCCTTTACAACTGTGGCCAGACTGAGTTCTAGCTGGGCTTTTGTCTTTCTAATTTTGTCTCTGCTTGACCTCACAAGATCCTCATACTCTTCTTGAGTTGCCTTCCCCTTGATTGACAATAAATTATATTAATTTCCCCAAGTCAAGTCTGTTTCGCCCATCACAATAATTTGTGAGTGATCTCCCTGGACTTATCTTGACCCACAAGCCTTTTGTCATCTTTCCTTTCCCATGTCTGTTGTGGAGGGGCAGTGACTGACTGGCTTGGTGGACACCTGGAAGCTAGCCAAAGTCAACCCATCACAACACCACATGTATACATGGCCAGCCACACAGATAAAACACACAGACCGTGCACACACACACATACACAGAGACATCATCAGTGGCGTGTTTCTGTTCCCCTTTCTGCTGAACAGGATGGAGGTCCACCAGTGAGAATATATACACACACACACGCACACACACTGCGTGACACTCCATCTGCCCTGCTGGGACGTGGATCCCAGTCTCTGCAGTGGTCCTTGAGACATACATGCACACAGACCCACAGAACACTGGCTGGGAGTCTCCTGATCTCTTAAATAGCCCATCCACCCATTGCCTTACCCTTAGAGACACACATACACCAGCAGGTCTTGTCCCAGGGACCGTCAGATCCTGCAGTCTCTCCAACAGCTGACTGGGATGCCCCTGGTGTCCCCAGTAGCCAACTCTACCCATGGTCTCACCCTTAGAGACATGAACACACACCTGTCTCCTGGGTGGCTCTATCTACTCACCACCTAGTCCAGCTTGATATTTGCTAGTGCTCACACACTTGCTGCACACCCACAATCACTGCAGCTGCTGGCATAACAGACACACTCTGAGCCCTGCTGCCACTCCAGTGACCAGCACTTTGTTTCACTCACTCCAGTTTCTCCACTTGCTGGCACCCATGCACACAGGTCCTCTAGCCTGCAGTCCCAGCCTGATAGCTGGCACTCAGACCCTCATTTACTCCAATTGTTGGCATGACAGACAGATGGGCCCCCATGACTTAAGGTCATATCCCAGTTGATGATGCTTAAGGTCACTTACTGGTCTCTCCAGTCGCTGGCACCAAAACCAGATGAGCCATCTGACTCACAGTCAGACTCCAGTTGCTGGCACTCAGACCCTACTCAGACCATGTACACACACATGCACACAGTCCCTGCCTACAGAAGATAGTTAGAAATGGAGTTTAATGAGCAGAGAGGGCAGACTGTGCTTATCAGGCACACAACAAGACCAGGCAAGCGTACCAACCAACCCACCGTTTACACATAAATGGCATGGTTTATCCCTGCTTTTCCACTGTTGTTCCTCCCCAGTCACCTAGATCCATCCCTTTCCCTGACTTTGGTTTATTCTATAAAATTCCCATTATAAGTCTTGTGCTGTCCCAGAATGCTCTTCCCCTGCATCCCATAATGTCTCCCATACACCTAGGCAGCAATCCTGCTCAATCTGAAAGGGGCTCTGGAGTTGACTCATCGTGATGAATTTAATGCCTGAACATGGGGTTAAAGCTTTCTTGGGAGACCTCTGAGAGAGGCCTTTTGGGTGTCCCTTTTGAGTCCTTCATTTGGGTTCCTGGCTACCTTTGGTCCTTGTACTTCTCTGGGCTTGTGGAGATGAGCTGTGATGGACTTATGGGTCCTGTGATGGACCTGGGAGTAACCAGTGCAGGATGTTATTTAGCTCCACCACCTACCATTGTTTCTCTCTGTTCCTTTGTAGGTGTGCAAATGAACTTTTTATCACATAATGTAACACAAAACGTAATAGATTAACTGTTACTGAGTTCAAGTTATCAGTAATCTGCATGTTAATGTCAATAATGTCTTATTTGTGATGCTCAATAATAATTTATAACATAGTCTTTTTTTAATAAACAAAACAGTATATGCGTTAATCTTTCATTAACTGTTCAGAAGTAGAAGTTTTTATTTAGTCTAAGACTTGTTACTGAATACTCTTAGTGACTTGAGTTAGTCCTCAGTAACAACCTTCTGTTGATACTACAAGTGAATAGGCTGAGGTATTTTGAATATCTCTTCCTTTTTCACAAGCCTCACATACACTGCCAAAGACCTGTCCTCCTATGCATACACATTCCTTGGTCCTACAGTAGATACTGCCCAGCATTCCACTGCGTGGTATGCAAGGATTCCTTTAAAAGTGAGTCAGGATTTCTTTAATTTTTTTTTTTCTCAAATATATGTTCACTCTTTGAGCTTCACTGTAATTTCTTCATCACTAGCTTAACATTGTACGCTTCATTGCAGTTCTCCTCTACCATTAATTTTTGGAAAGTTAATAAAAATCCTCTTCAAATCTTGCAGGCCTTTTCCGTATAATGGAAAAAAAGCATTATGAAATCCTTGGCAACTAACCTTTAGAGAAAACTGATTTTGAAAAGTTTTCTTTCAGTATGACCTGACCTCACTTTGGTTTTGTGACAGATGAGATTTTGGTAGAATACAAGAAAGTACATTGTTCTGTTCCAGAAAAATATTGAGTATATTGCAGGCGAAGAATAAATGGTGGATGAGGATGGACAACTTTATGGTTGATGAATGAAACTTTTGAAGCTGCTGTTTCTCAGAAATTTGGGATGTTTATAGCAACACAGAAAAATTCTGGTTGGAAGGGACCTCAGGAGGTCTGTAGTTCAAAGTCAGCTATGAGCTCAGACCAGGATGCTCTGGGCTTTGTCTGGTCAGGTCTTGAGAAGCTCCAAGAAAGGATAAAGACGGCACCACCTCCATGGATAACCACTGCTGGACAGTCCTCATGGGTGAAAAAAAGAAATGTTTTTCCTTCTGTTCATTTGGAATCACTCTTGACTCAGTTTATGCTGATTTTTCCTCATCTTCCTGCTATGCACTGCTGTGAAAAACCTAGCTGTCTTTTCAGTAACCAGCTCATGGGCACTGACATTCCCAAAGCTGTCTGCCTCCAGGCTGAATAAGGCCAGCTGTCTCTCATAGGCAAATGCTCCAGCCATAAACCATCTCAGTGGCTCTCTACTGAACTTGCTCCAGTTTATCAGGAGGGGATGGTTTTAACATCCCTCCTTGTACCCTTTGTCCTTTGGGATTAGTCTGGTTCAGACAAAATTTTGAAAAGTATCTGTTTCTAACTGCACTATGTTGTCTACAATCCATAGCATCTGTTCTAATAATAAGATTACAGGGACTATGGACATCTGCTTTGCTGACTACCTGTTCCACTGCAGGCTGGGAGAAGGGCAGTGTACTGCCACTACAGACTTAGTGCTAGTAGGGAATTCCCTCTTGTGGAAGATGAGGAAAGCATGAATAGCATGGCGGTGTGGAACTTTGCAACACATGTTTCAACCATTGGGCTCTCCTCATGATTCTGTTTAGGAAGAAAAAGAAACAGGTATTATTTTTTTCTCATGTTCTCACAAGTCATAGTCACATAGAGGGCAGACCTCTCTGCAGTGAGACTTTTTGATCTCTTACCTTACAGTAGTGTTTGCAAAATCTTGGTTTTCCCCTCTTCCTGAAGTCTCAACTAAGGTTGTATATTTCAGTGGTGGTGTTCTCAATGTTGAGGTAAATTGCTTCTTTTCTTCAGAGGAGTGAGCTTGTCAAGTCTTTGTGTAGACCACTGAGTATTTGGTAACATAGCTTTCAGCCTGCCCTCAACATATACACTTTTTACTCTGGTTATAATTTCTTGCATCATATATTCATTTCACTTTTTTAGCAATTTTTATGCCTTTCAGCTCTTTTGGGAGTAAATTTGGAATGCATTTAGTAGGCTTTTCTAGGCCTGTTTATCATCTACAGGCATTCAAGCCGAACTCAATGTTAGGAAGTGTGGCTACTAAGTGCAATAGCTGGAAATACATGCTAGAAATACTCACAAAAAATCTGAGTCAAATGATTTCAGATTTCATTCAAAATTCAGAAAGCATTGCAGGCTCATTGAAAGACAATGAATGTTCAGTTGTGGGTATACCACAGGCAATTTCACAGAAAACAGGTGAAAATATGTATCTAGTCATGAAAACAAGTTACCTGTTGGAACTTCATAATTGAAAAGTGGATCTAGTAAGAAAATGTAAAGATGTATCTGTTGATTTAAATATTACCAGTGATTCTTTTTCTGACTGATGCACTACACTGATGTATCAAAACAAGCCAGCAATGAATGCTTTAGGATCAACTGTAATAAAATAATGTATTTTGGAAGACAATCTCAAATGTGTTTTAATGTTTGGATCACATATCGACAAAAAGGGTTACAACTCTTGAATGGAGATACTGGAAGTGAAGTTTTATTGCAAATAAAAGTTTAGGAAAACATAATAGGGAAGGACTAGAGTATGAGAAAAAACAGGCTGAGACAAATAGAGTGTTTGTCCAGAACTGCTGAATATTCCAGTGATGAAGCCAGAAGTAAAATCCAGCTCCAAAAAGAAAGTAGTTCTAAATTCATCAAGCTAACAATCTGACATTGTCATACAAAAGGCTGTGATGCTTAGTATTATGCCCTTTAAAGAGTGAGAGAATGCTTAGATTCAGTCATTCAATAGCTTTGCTATTGTTGTTGTTGTTTTTCATCTTGTCAGGATTTTCGAAGATATGTTTGTCATCTTACGCACTCTTTCTCCTTGAAAGAGAAGCTACTATTTTCTGCTTGCAAATTTTCATGTTCAGCTTGTTAACTCTATTTGATCACATAATAATATTTCTAAGATGACTAATGGAAATCTTCATGGTTATTTGAGATGGGCCTATTGAGATGGGTTATTGTGAGGGCCCATTGTTGTCACTGTTTACATACTTTCTCATATGGTCGCTTGAACTGCAATCGTAAGCTGTTGTTTTAATATTTTGCATTAACTAGGAAAGTCCTTTGTTATTGCTTTATAACAGCTTGTGACTGAGGTTTTTAAAAAAGCATTGTTTAATACTGCACAACAACTCAAGCTGTATTTCAGGTTTTCTTGGAGCTGCTTTGATGTATATAGATAATTTGGTGTGCTTCAGTTTTCTTTTGTTTGGTTCATTGAATTAGACTATTACAGCAAGGTTTGCTGAAATCATTGCTCACTGTCAAGCCTTTATGTTGGTCATTAGATGCCAGTCATTCTAATAAAAACAGGCATGAATGGCCTGGCTAGGCTACAGTCCTTTGGTGTTTGGTTATTAAAGGTGTATTTTTCTCTTACTTCTCAATGAACTGCTCCAGCTCACCACAAAAGCCCAAACACACACACACAAAACTCCAACCAGGCATCTGAAGATGAAATCAGCAATAGTGAGTGGTAGATAGGAACACTGTAAGACTTGGCCTTTTCTGTTGCTGCTGAAAAGTTTCATGGCTGCTGGAATATTAAGTAACTTGAATGGCACTGAGAGCTGCCTCATTTGACACAGTACTGATCATTAGCACTTCACTTGCTCTGCAACTGCAAGACTGAATAAAATATCTCAGTGTGTTCCAGCTACCACAGTTAATGCCAATTCACAATAGCAATGAATGCCTCTGTTTTATTTTACTTCTTCTATCAGTAGTACCTCGTCTGTTTTAGTGTCATTGAAAATCAGTTTTGTGTTGTTTGAATGTGAGTATTCATATTTTGTTTGACCTTACACAGGCAGACCTGTACTTGCTATGTCTGTTTTCCATGCTAGCAAGCTCCTGTACGGAAGTAGCACTAGCTTTGTTGAGCTAGTGCTGTTTGCATTGTGGACAGCACAGTACTATGCTAGCAAAGGTAAGTGTCTCTTGGGTCATGCTGTGGTTCAATTGGCTTAAAGTACAGGTAGAGCAAAAGTAGGCCTGGCTGAATGTGTCTGTGTAGGTGTGCCAATTCTCTGCAGTAAAGGAGAGAGAAAAACTTACATGTTAACAAGCAATAAGGCCTAGGCAGAATCTTGGAGTTGGTAAACTTTTCTAGAATAACTTTCTGTTTTTATAACTTTTAAGAGATTTTTACATGACCTAGTTGGAACTGGCTATTGAGTTTCATTGAAACTGAGATTTTATAATGTTGATCAGTTACAGCAAAGCTCTCTGAAACTCTCCAAAGATGAGCAAAGAAAGGTGAAAAGCTTAATTTAAAGTTGTAGTAGGAATGGACATATATAATAGATTCTCAGAGAAGATAATTTACTGTAGAAGTTCTTGTGCTTAATCTACTCACTACAATGCAACAGCAAATGAATATTTATATTCAGAAGTTCCAAAAGGACATAATGTGGAAGTAGATTTTGGGAAACTTGAGAGCTAAACATGTTAAATGGCTTAATAATATTGTCTACTGAATATAGTCAATAGGAATAAATGATCTCTTCCTCTTTTTATTCTGAATGGTTTCCGACCAACAGAAGTATACATGTGGTACTGGTATTCAAAGGGGCAACAGAATTTGCTTCACAAACTTCACAACTTCAATAAAGGGAACTGTTAACATCTGTAGAAATGTGCTATTCACATTTACAATGTAATTCCTACAAGCCAGTGAATCAAAGTGACTATATGAAGTTATGACTAATCAGCTAGTAATGAATGAAGAGTAATCCAGGATCTCAGTCTTAACTCTCAGGTAAGAGCCTTCAGCATGTACGACATTGCTTTCAAGATATTTTGTGACATCCCACTGCCTTCTGATAACAACTGTATATGTAGCAAGCAAGGTAAAAAGAAAAATAGCATGATACCCAAAAAGGTAGGACTGATCTTTCCGGTGCTGAAAATTACTTCAGTTTACCTTGCATGTCCTGCTTTCCTGTCCATGTAAACTTATTTTTGATAGTTCTAGATATTACCCTTGCTCTCAGATATAATATTCAAGATGTTATAATTGATTTAGTCCCAAACAGGATTCCAATTCAAATTTACAATTTATTAAGCGAATAGAGGCAAGCAAACAGCGCTGGGTGTGCCGTGAGTCTGTGCTCCACCAAGACGCATGCGGTACAGTTCCTGTTCCTGGTTTATGTCCTGTCTGTTAATACATATTCATGAAGAGGCGTGTCTTCTTCGGCGCATGCCCTCTTCTCCTTCTAGAATCTTCTCGAATCTTCCTCAGATCCTGTGATCCTGTTCGCTAATAAATATTCATGAATAGGCGTTGTCTTCTAATACATATTAATGAACAGGCGTGTCTTCTTCAGCACATGCCCTCTTCTCCTGCTAGAGTCTTCTCGAATCTTCCTCGGCATGCCCCCAGGATGACCCCAAACCTTATGCATGCACTTTCTTTACACAATACTATGCAGTCAGTGGTCAAACTGGTTTGAGCTGATATACCAGCAAAGTAGTTTAACTTTCTCCTGTAAAATACCCCTTTTTATGGTGCAGGAGAAATCCATAAAAGTACAGAAGATTACACTTCATCACACGAATCAGATGAACATATTTCACAAAGACATAAACATATATAGTATATAGCCAAGGAGTGCTTTTATTCCTGACTTTTTCTGTAGAATACAAATAAAACCAGATCTTGGCAGTGATGTGATCAGATTGAGATAAGAAAAAAACAGAAGCAAATTTAATTCAAAGCATGCATAATACACTTGTTATGAGATGTCTAATGCCTCAACAATTTTCTTTTTTAATGATGACTAACAATTAGGCCTTGCAACATTCCACTAAGTAGTTATGACAGTGGTGTCAGATGCTTCATTTAGTGTTTCTCTTGGCAACTGGCAACTCATTTTAACTGAGATTTTTTGTAAGCTCTGTGGAAAACAGTTGTGACATTACCATATCATACAGGTGATTTGGTTTTGAGACTGATGCCTGTGTTGGAGTTCTGTTATTTCTGACACTACCTTCTGGATTACCAGGATGTTTAAAAGAATGTTTCTCAGAACTGGTTTAGTACATTTGTTCAGTTTTCTTCCCTTGTCATTTAACACTGGTGATGTTGTTAGCTTTCTTATTGTACAGCTGCATGTAAAATGTGTGCTTTTTTGCATATTTGGATTTTTTTTGGTTTTTTTGGATACAATTTTCCTTCTCTCTTATAAGGGCTATTACCAAATAATAATTTATACTGTTAACAAAAATAAAGTTCTTCAGGAAATGTACTATAATGTTTTTTCTGTGAGAACAGAGGTCTACATATGAAACTTGTAACACAACAGTATATTCTGTAGTGTAGTCTGGTGCAGGACACTCCAGGTAACGTGGCGGCACCCAAAGCTGCTGTTGGACAAGGGGTACTGGGTGGACAGGTGCTGCCCCGCTGAGCTCTGCAAGGTTTGCACCTGCATGGGCATCTTTGCACAGGCTGATGGCTTGGCCTACATTGAGCAGGGCAACACCAAGGCGCTGGCCATGGTCTATGGCCCCCATGAGATGTGGTCATCAAATTTTTTAAGAAAATTTTTTTCAGAGACTGGTGACGTCGGCAGAATTTTGGCTTTTTTGACCATGGGGCAGTTTACATAGCACCAGGCCTGCTGGCAGCAAATGGAGTGCAACTTTCTTCAAGGGGGAAAAGGATTCTAGCTTACCAGTTGGCAGCCCTCATCAAGAGGGCTTTAAACTAGATTTGAAGGAGGAAGGGGATAAAACCAGGATCACTGGAGAGGAGCCTAGGGGTGGCATCCCAGTGTTGGGGGTTAAATCGGTAGCCCAGCTCAAGTATATCTACACCAATGCATGCAGTATGGGCAGCAAACAGGAGGAGCTGAAAGACATTGTGCAGTGGGACAGATATGACTTAGTCGCCATCACAGAAACATGGTGGCATAACTTTCATGACTGAAGTGCTGCAATAAATGGCTATAAGCTCTTCAGAAGGGATAGGCATGGAAGGAGAGGCAGTGGGATGGCTCTGTATGTTAGGGAGTGTTTTGATTGTATAGAAATCAACGATTGTGATGACAAGGTTGAGTGCTTATGAGTAAGGATGAGGGAGAAGGCCAATAAGGCAGATATCCTGGGAGTCTGTTATAGACCAACCAACCAGGATGAAGAGGCAGATGAAACATTCTGCAAGCGACTGGCAGAAGTCTCGCAATCACTAGCCCTTGTTCTTGTAGGGATCTTCAATTTATGAAAGTACTTCTCAGCTGGAAGTATCACACAGCAGAGAGGAAACAGCAGTCTAGGAGGTTCCTGGAATGTGTGGAAGGTAACTTCCTGACATATCTGGTAAGTGAGCCCACCAGGGGAGGTGCCTCGCTTGATCTGCTGTTTACAAACAGAGAAGGACTGGTGGGAGATATGGTGGTCGGAGGCCGTCTTGGGTTTAACGACCATGACATGATAGAATTCTTGATTTTTGGTGAAGTAAAGAGGGGGGTCAGCCAAACAACTTCCATGGACTTCCAGAGGGCAGGCTTCAGGCTGTTCAGGTCACTGGTTGAGAGAGTCTCTTGGGAGACAGTCCTGAAGGACAAAAGGGTCCAGGAAGACTGCACATTCTTCAAGAAGGAAATCTGAAAGGCGCAGGAGCAGGCAGTCCCCATGTGCTGTAAGATGAGCTGGCAGGGAAGATGACCGGCCTGGCTGCATGGGGAGCTTTTTCTGGGACTCAGGGAAAAGAAGAGAGTTGCCTTTGGAAGAAGGGGCAGGCAACTCAAGAATAGTATGAGGATACTAGGTCAAGCAGAGACAAAATGGGAAAGACAAAAGCCCAGCTAGAACTCAGTCTGGCCACGGTCGTAAAGGATGAAAAAAAATGTTTTTAAAAATACATTAACAACA
>NW_010549595.1:67987-75886 GCF_000687285.1 Phaethon lepturus | reverse complement strand
CCGGCCCGGCGGGTTGCTCTGTGCACATCTGGAAATAAAGCCGGGGTGCAACCCCTTCCGGAAAACACCCGCGAAAGGGTTAGTGCTTGCAATTTCTTCGTGCGGTGGGAAAATGTCCCCTCCTCCTGTTTCTTGAAAGAACAGGAATCTCAGCCCGGTCAGATGGGCCGGGATAAGGTTCTCCTCGTTCCCCGATCCGCTGTTACCTATATTACGAATTTATTTTGGTTTTTAAAGTGGAGTTCAAATTTCTAGGCCCAGTGGACTGAATTCTGCCATTTCCCTTGTGTTAACTGCTTTTTTTTCATTCCCACAATAATACTTCCACTGGGACAACTCAGGCGAATACCCTTCATGGATAAATACGTATATATTTATACATAAATATAATAGCGCGGTGGTCTTTGGTGACTGATTAACTGCTGTTTTGGTGTTATTCTCTGATGCTAATGATGATCTATACACTGCTTAAGTTTCCTATAATGTTAAGCTGCTGTTGTTTACAAATATGTGAGTTGTTGGTTATTTCTGATTTTATTCAAGTTTTTTACAGGCAGAATTACTCAGCTAGTCCAGAGTAAATATTTGCACATGCTTAGATGGAAGAGATTTTGTACACACAGCAGTGTTATTGAACAGCTTTATCCTCTCTGTCGGGTAGGAACCAAAACTCAGGATCTAGCATGTATATATTTAGCACAGTAGCTGTTCATGAAAAACAAAGTGTTAACAGTGGCTTTTTTCCACCCAAATAAAAAGCTATGAACATTAAGGGCAATTTCTCTCTGGAATTCATCTCTGGACATCCATTCTCAGCTGTCTGCTTATGGTCAGTATTAGCTGCCTAGAGAGATTCACTATTTGGACTGAAATTCCCTTTTCCTCATCGGGTTGGAAATACCATTTGTAAGCATTTAGGAAGGAAATAAAGGAAACAAACCATTGAGATTACTCTCAATTCTCCATGCAGTGGAAATCCAATGGTCTTCTAGCTAATAGGGGAGGAAGAAGCAGAAACGCAAAAATGACAGTGTCCCTTTTACATACAAAACCAGAAGCGAATTAGTCACATCATGGAGGAATACAACGACGCAGTTCAGAGGGCTGCAAGACTTTCAGTGGCAAGGGAAAGTTTCCTGGCAGGAAAGAAAAATCCGGTGAATGTAGCGACACAGGAAGACCTGATGATTTACACCCTGTGGTTATTGTGTCACCCACACTCTCTGAAGGGCATTCACCGCTTTCTCCAGGTAAGACCAGCATTTTTTAAAGAGTGAAGTATAATTATGAAACATCCAAGTCTTGGATGAGAAAGTAAACCGATTCAATGTAAAAGAAATCCAGAGGTCTGTAGGTAATGAGCTAGACTGTATAGGTACGACTTTCAATTCTTTTAGGAGATTGATTTTACTAGAAAGAAAATACTACAATGATAAAGTTGAATTTAGGTGAGTGGAATAATGAGCTCCCTGGGTGCAGTGTAGATAATGTTGGGCTGCTTGGATTTGAGGAGGTCCAGGATGAGGAGGAGAAAGCTTGGAGAGGCTTTTTTTCTGTATTATTACTGTGATGATGTTTTGATAGAGCAGGATGCTATCGGGGGACTGAGACATCGCAATGAATAGTCTGTAGACTTGAGGGGTATTTGTTTAAGTGTCACCTTTCAAGAACAAATTTGAATACTTCCTTATTTTATCTAGTTTCTTTAATGATTTTATTATATGAGTGCTGTAAGTCATTGGCAGTGAATAAATTTCTGGAATTGTACACAATGGATAACTATGGTTTGTTTTTTCTCTTTTGTGTTTTACTTTATTACTAAATTTGCAACTGAATAGTTTGTATGCTTTCTATGTGACTGAGAATAACAACAGATATGTTCTTAACTCCAGGTTCTCCAGCATTTAACTATTTCTCACAGAATGAATGTGGCTGATGAGAAATGTCCTGATGTGCTCCAAGACAACTGGGACAAATTAAGAACTGCTTTTGACAAGAATTCAGATATTTTTAATATTGTGTCTCCCTGTTCAAGAGTATTAAGAAGAAATGGTGAGAAATGATCAGCTTTCCTTTAAAACCTGAAGTCCTACAGATAATGCATTTGTTAACGTGTGTACTTTGAGAAAGGTCAACAGCGCAAACTTGGGAAATACCAAATGCCATCCTTGGTTTGTATGCTTGAGAAATTTGGAGTGTGGCTTTTAAAGTCAGCAAGAATACTGGAAATCTGGTGTCCAAATGCCGGAGTGTGGAGCCCTGCCTCTGCAGCGGTTGCTCCTCTGGCCTTACTCTGCCCTGGGCTGCAGAAACAGGCGGTTCAGAAGGATACTTGTGGGATCAACTCGGTGGAGAATCCGGGATGTTGTCCCAGTTATGCCAAACCCTGAAACTTATCCTTCCAACTTTCTGCAAGAATATTATTTAAAATATTTCTGTGGGCGGCCCGTTTCTGGAGGAACGAAGAGAAGAGAGCTGTTGCTTTAAGACTTATACTGAAGTATCTCTAGAAAAAACTCCTTGTGGTGATCTTCAGGCTCTCTTTCCTTTAAAGAAAGGGAGGGAGTGATGTTGCTTATGTAGAGTTACCTGCATGCATGGCAGGGTGTACGCCTCCTCCTTGGGGTGAAGTGGGCTGGCCAGGGTAGCGGAGCGAAAAGAGGCTGTGACTTGTCCTCCCCACCTCCTTTCTCCACTGAAGACCTCTACCACAGGGGTCTGTGGGTCTGCACGGGGCGGGGGGGGGGAAGGAAGCGGGGCAGAGCCCTGGCCTGGGGTGGCACTGCCCAACCCGTGACAACTGAATGAGAACAGTGCTAAGGGAAGTGCGGATTTACCTGGGACAGATAAGGGGCCTTTAGCCCTTCGTTAGCGATCTAACTAAGCTCTGACTGGTTCAACTGGCTGTACTGGTACAGCCTTCTTCCACTGCTTAGGCCCAAGGGGGTCCCAGGTGTGGCACGGTAGGGAGGTACGGCAGCACTGCCCCAGGAGTGCAGCGCTACCGGTGTTAAGGTGCAAGGAGAGGAGAGTTAATCTCGTCTCTCCAAACGAAGCCCCTCGAACAGGCCAACGTTCCTCTCGTGTGAGCGGGATGGGAGGGGGAGGCACGGTCTGTGGTCTCGGATACAGGCGGCTAATAACGTACGGAGCAGCGCACAAGACCTGCAGTGTTACAGAGTTCGCCTGAGCCATTCGTTTTGCCATGAAATAGACCCTTACTGGTATTAAAACGCAACTCAGAAGGGCTGTAGCTCATTTTGATCTTCAGTATCTAGTTACCTAATATCTGAGGAACTATAGCTATCATACCACCATCATAAGCTTAATTCATCTGCTATATAAATCTGAGCTTCATAGATGAAACAACAGAATGATTAAACAAGACACTAAAAACAAAGCTGAAATAAAGCATGGGAAATGCAGATGGCCTTTTATTGCTGAAATAATGAGATAATAAATTAGATTACGTGTAGCTCCACTAAACCCCAAGAGTTTGGCTGAACTTTAGCAAACTGCAAATTATCTGTTAGCATCTTTGCATGTATCAGCAGTACCCATCAGCACTGGGTAAAGGAGAGTAAGTTGACACTTATTTGGATTTTCAAAAATCTTTGGAAAAGAAGTAGCAGATATAGTGTTACTGTTTGTTAAGGTTTGGCCTGAGAAATGAAAAAAAAAAAAAAAAGCAATTGGAATAATGGCCATATTTCTGTACAGAAACATGATGGCACAGGGAAAGCTAAGATTCTGTATAAAAAGCAGTGTTAGACATACTTGTCAAAGAGCTGAAAAAAGAGAAGAAACGATGACAAAACTTAGAGGAGCACAGTCATTTTGGCTGTTCGAGGATGAAGGAATACCAATATCCTCCAAAGCCTTGAGCAAGCCTGAGATGAAGTAAAGGAGGAGGAGAAAACATTTTAGTTCTTCTAAAAATGGGTGCAATGTTGCCAACAGACTCTTCAACACTGACACCAGGCCAAACTCAGCCATCCCCAGGACACCCTTGTTTCAGGAGTTTGCGATAGCAGCATCATGCCAGAATCGAATACCGGAGGAGTGATAACCCTGAAATAGTAACATACTTGATGTTCTTGTGACATGTGAAGATTTGGGAGGTGTGTGTGTGAGAAGAATGTTGTACGCCCCTGAGCCGCGACTCTGTTCAGGCAGTAGGATTTGTTGGTTGGGTGTCCTTTCCATGCTGGAAGATAGGCACTCCTCCAAGGACCGGGGAGATGCCCCGGACCTGCAACAGCTGTTAGTCTTTTGGGATCTGGTAGAAGACCCTTTCTTAAAAGAAAAATGAAAATAATAAAAATCCCTACATAAATAATAAAAATCCAAGGTTTCCCCTTTCCCCCGTCACATTCCGTTCTCTGACATACTTCTGCTTCAGGGTTAAAAAAAGGGGAATTACATCATTGCATGGATGCAAAGCAAAGGGCACCGACAGCATTGCTTACAGTCATCTTACAGTCATGTTGCTTAAAGTGTTGATGTTCTCCAGCTGGTCTGATGATGGCTTTTTGCAGACTCCTGCCACAAGGACGCTGGATTCACTTTGCCCCAGCACAGCACTGAAACCGAGGAGCTGAAATCTCAGCTTCAGCTTCTGCTTTCTCATTTTGGTATTGACTACAGCCTTAAGAATCTCAAGAACTCAGCTGATGAGATGGAGCTCTTTTACCTGGTAACTGAAATGTACTTCTCCACACAAAAAAAAAAAGAAAAAAAAAGAAAAAAAAAGTCTTTAAAAGTATGGAAGGAAGTTCCATTTATTACAAGCCAGTGTTTTGCGTCACGGAAAAATAAGGTTGTGAGCATTTTTGCTCTTGACTGGAAGCAGCAGAAGGGCCTGGCTCGCTCTCACTGGGCTATGTAGTAACTGCTGACGTTTGTATTGTCGGCCTCATGGCTCTGAGTGCATACCTGTGCTGTCCCAGCTCTCACCTGTGCTTTTTCTGCATTTTTCTCGAGTTCTCCTGCCCCTGCTTGGAGCCTCCCCAAGCTGTGGTACTTCTACTAGAGGTCGGCTGCGACATCCCGTCGCTGGGACCTTGCCGAGCCTCCGCAGCTCAGGGGTTACCCCCAGGAAAACACTGCTTTTCATCTTTTCTGTCATCCCAAAGGCAAAACCCTCCGAAAATCTCCACTGCCTGTCCAGGCTCCAAACGAGATGTGTAGCCGTTAAATGTAAATAACGTGCGCCTGGTATGAGAACAGGTGGTACAGCGGAAGAGGACAAAGGTTTGGGTGCATGAACTGGTCTGTAAGTCTCATCAAATTAACACTTGACTAGTCCAGCTGAACTCCTTAAACTAGCCGAGATAAGCACAGGCAAATGTGTTTACACAACTAGGCAATGATGTAAATTACCTCTATTGTAGGCTTATTAATTTTTGAACAGGATTTTCAAAGTACATCTTCTAGGCTCACGCGATTCCTACTGAAGCCAGTGATCACAAATTTGCCGTCGGCTTTGACTGAAAGGCAGTGTTTTTGAAATTCCTGGTCGTCTTTTTGGAGGCTCCGGAGTTAACAGCAGGGAGTTTCATTGTGTCTGCTGGAAAGGAAAGAAAACACAGGACCAGAAAGTCTCCTTTGTTGCTTTATCTCTCCATTTATTTATTTATTTACTTATTTACTTATTTATTTATTTATTTTTGGCTGATAATATGCAGTATTACCTTATTATAGGATTTAATATCCGGCTTGTGAAATTTATAACAGTACCATCTCCTTTTATGCTTTAGGTTGTTCAAAAATTTAAAAGCGTCTTCTGCAAACAGCAGGTGATGAGAACGTTTCCAGTTTATGATGCAGAGGTTTCTCGGTCAGAGAACCAGGGCATGTTAGATCCAGCCAAGGCTTTGAAAAAGAGAGCCAACTGGATCCCTTTTTTAAAGGTAATTATGAGGAACTTTCCTTTTTCAGTTGTGTTAGTCCCAACCAGTCTTCAGGACGCACCAAGATACATTTTAGCAATTAAAACCTAAAATGTTTCTTTCGACAAATAGAGCGATAATTTTTTTAATAATTCAGGCCTTATGAAACTGCTGTATTTCTGTATAGTCAAGAGCCCCTTTACATGTCTGTTGAAAATAAAAAGTGAATGTATTGCACTTTCTTTACTAAATATTGCCTCCTATACCAAAAACATGTAGTGATATTTATAAGTTTTGTGGTTACTTTTATGTCAACCAGATTAAGCCTAAAGTAGATCCCTGGCAGCAAAAGTTTTGATAAAACTGAAGCAATGGAAAAAAGTGGATAAGCTGATGGACCTTCATTCAAAATTTGTAGAGGTAATTTAACTTCTTATTTAAAGATTTTAATTTATTTATTGGACACTTCTAGGGAAATCGAAATGTCTAGAGAAAGGTTGCCTCAGGTTTATGTATATGTGTATATGCCTGAATTCATTAAAGACCCATTACTAAAGTGCTCTGGAGATTTCCCCCCTGCCTTTCTCAGTTCAGTGGTTTCAAAAGGCAGCTTGAACACTTGCATAAATATTCAAAAGCTCTGAAGTTCACCTAAGTCAGGTCAGATTCAGCCCTGGAATTTGTGTCAAAGGGATTGCTCAGAACACCTTTTTTTTTAACGTGACCAAGGTTCAGATCTGTGCTCAAAAGGCAAGGAGAGATACTCCAATTTTAAGGTACAAGTCTAAAACTTGGTAGGGCACAATGTGCCCCAGGGGGACGTTACTGAGTGTCTCTATTTTGGTGTTAGCCTTACAGGTTCTCTGTAAGGTTCTGGTGATATATTGCCATTTTTGGCCCTTTTGAGCATGTCCTGCAGGACAGCTCTGTCGAGGCTGCCTGCCATCCAGCCTCCTTGGAAAAACGGCAATGTGCGTTGACAGATCAGGCCTGCTTTGCATCCACAAGGAGCCTTGAGGCACCCGAACACCTTGCATCATTGTCTTGCAAATGGTGACCACCTGCAGTAGTACTCATTTGTCCTAATTGCGTCTTATTCACTGAATGTCCCCGCAGGGATGGCTTGCACATGCCCAGGGAAGCTCTACTCATTCACGCCTGTTGCAGCTGCAGGAATGAACTGCAGGTGTGATAGGCTGGTCAGGTGTGCTGGGGCCCTACCACCATTTTGAGCAGGTCTGGTATCCTCATCTGTAAAATGGGTATAACAGGGGTTCTCTTCCTCTCAAGAGTGAGGAAAACTAACAGCTGCTGTAGGACTGGACCTGTATAAATATCTCAGCCAGCAAAACTGATCTGGCAATCGGAGGGTGAGATCACTGCCTTTCATCCCTCTGGTGAGCCTGAAGCACTATGGACAGTAAGGACACCTTGTAGTTCAGCTCCCAGTTTTACACAGGAACCAGGAAATAAATCCCTTCTCCGAAGCTGTGGAGGAGTCGTGCCCCTGTGTGCCCTCTTCCAGCAATAACCACATTCCTGCCAAATGGAAAGTCCTTGGTGAGCTGTCTCTTTCTTCCTTTAGTATCCGGGTGGTGCTGGTACACCAGAGCAGCCTAAGCTGTGTCTCCGGCTCGTGTGAGGCTATTTCAGCCTTGAAATGTCACCAGGTTCCTTGGTCTTCTCTCCACAAGGAACCACTGCTGCAGTCCATCCAAATACCTCTGTCCTCAGGCTTGAAGATCCCCTACTGTCCAGAAAGGGAGTAGTGGGCTTGTCACAGAGCCCCAGATGATGTGGTGTATGTCTTCACATTGTGGGCAAGCCTTGATTTGGGACCCTGGCGGGGGTTTGCTGCCTTCCTTGGGGGTGCTAGCCGGAGAGAAGGAGGCTTCCCATCTGCATGGGGACTGTGGGTGGCACGGGGTATAACAGGGCAGAGGGTGTCAAAAAAGCGACCAAAGCAACATGAAAACACTCAGCAACACGAAGCAGACAGCGCCAGTTC
>NW_010549595.1:45165-67956 GCF_000687285.1 Phaethon lepturus | reverse complement strand
TAGAGCCCTCGGTGCTGTAGCCATGGGCTGCGTGTGGGGACGGTGCCTGCTCTGCTGCCCAGCTGTCCCAGGATTGCTTAGGATCCCCTCAGCCTCCTGCATCGCCTTTAGGCAGCTACCTGCGTTGCCTACACCTGAAGCTGACCTCGGTGAAATGGCAACAGGGAGCCGCCGTGAGCAGCTTCTGTTGGGCTGAGGGCCTGGGGATGATAAGGCTGTGCTGGAGCAAACTACCCGCTGGCTTGGGAAAGGGAAAATGGAGGCTCATGGCTTCCCACCCCGTTCCCCTTCTCCTCTCCCCACTGCCTGACTTCTGATTTTTGTGTTTTGTGTCTAACAAGCCTAAAAATAAACATAACTCCAAGGGAACAAGGTCCTTGGCAGTAGAATGCTGGGTGGTAGCAGTGTGTAGTAGAGAAGCAGTAATGGATCAGAAGTTGTTGACTCCCAACCAGTAAGAAAAAGAATGAAGGAAATGCTTGGGAAATGAATGGAAAAATAATTTCCATAGGGTTTGATATTTGATTTCCATTAAAGACTGCTTGCTCTCCTGCCCCCCCCTTTTTTAATTTTTTTTCCCCTCCTTTGTTAAGCAAGGTTCTATTTCTTTTGACTTTTCAGCATCTTGGTTCAAAACAGATGATAAAGAAGAATCCTATAAAACTCCTGGTCCTTAATCCCCTTAAATTCCTATCAATGCTTTGCTAGAATTCATATCAACAGAATTTTATTAATGCAAATAATTGCTAAAGCATGACCACATTTTTAAAATTATACTTCTGCTACAAGTGGCAATTAAAAAAAAAAATCCTGGAAGATTAGATGTGTTTTTTAAAAATTACTTGTTTACTACTAATAATTTTGTTTAACATGGTTTTTGGCAGTACTCTGTATATATTTAGTCTTCCTGCTTCCTAGTTTAACATTCATTATTTACTTTCATGCGTTTCACAAAGCATTTGAGAGAGAACTCTTCTTAAATCGCAGAAATCAGAAAGTGGATGTGTAGAGTTTGATTTTGATGATACTCTTGGAAAGATTGGCCATTTATGGTCTTTTTTTTTTTTTTTAATTTAGGGCTGAGATAAGCTTTCCTGTATGGCCCCTGTTTTCAGACCTTTTCCCCATGCCGTATATTTCACAAAGAAACCATTCTTTCAAATCGTGCCACAGCATGTAATTTCTCTGAAAAGCTTGGGCAAAAGCCATCATCACCACTAACAAAAATAAAAATGGCTTTGCAGCTCACTGAGACAATGAAAAAAAGATCATTCTCTTCCTTTTTTCCCATCGTGGCTTGCTCACCCAATACAGCGTGTTTGGCTTTGGCCAAGAAACATGTACATCTCCTTAAGCGTGAGGGGCAACAGGAAAGGAGAGAGGGGGTTACCCAGTAGTCCCTCCCCTCCATAAATCGCAGTTAGAAAAAAAAGTGCTTTTTATTCTTTCTTATCTGGTGTATTCGCTCCATATGCTGTGTCAGGCAAGTCCATTTCTACAATTTTCACCTTGGAGAGGGGGCAGCAGGCAGCTTTCCCAAACGAAGGAGAAGCAGTAATGAGCGGTGCTGCAGAACCACGAGGTGCTCTGAACTGGCCTCGACTCGCTGCGGGATGGGGGCTGCCACGCTGACTCGTTTTCCTTGTGAATCTTTTGTTTGTGTTTGATGTGGTTTGAAACAAGGTCTCGGACATGGAGAGGGTGATGGAGGGTCTCCAGGAACACGCGGCAGCAGTGTTCGAACCACATCCCGTGCGGTCAAGTTCTGCTGCTTCTGCTCATGTCTCCAGACAGCAGAGCTACGATCATGTCTGGAAGGAGGTCTAGGCCTGCACTGAGCTCCACCAGGTAATTAGAAGAAATAATTACGGAGGAGAGGAGAGGGATGTCTTGGTGGCTGGAGGCCGTCCAGCAGCTGAGGACTTGTGGACCTGACGGCAGATGCCTGCTTCGTGCAGGGGCAGGTGGGACAGCCAGTTCCTCCTCTCGCGGGGGAAGTGGCACTTGTGGGCATGGCCTCGTGGAGGTTCAGAAGCTGTGAGAGAGCTTCAAGTTTTGAGAGAGGAAAAAACCCCACAAATGGCCTAACTGGCAGGGTAGCGAATGAGAAGTAGGACCTACCTCTCTGATATCTGGGGAATTCGTAGAAACTGTGGCATGCCTTACGTGGCAAGCTCTGTGACTAACCCTCTGAATTTGATGGTGTCCCTTTGATGAAGATGGACTTTGATTACCTGTTTCTTTATTGTCCTCTGACTCAGAAGTCATTCACAGCTGTTGCTTGGAAGAATATAAAAGCTTTGTGCACAGAACTGTGACATCTCGGCAGTTCCTGTATCTGCAGCCCAGTGCTTTGTTTGGCTCGCTGCACCCATGCCCCCCTGCCCGCACCACTGGGCCCTGGTGGCAGGTTAAGAAAGGACTGAAAAATCTCCTTCCTCCACTGTGGTTTTTTAAAGAGGAAAGGTCTCAGCTACTGGGGCTGGATGCAGCCCCAATGTCAACGAGAAGGTCTTGCACCCCTGCACTTGGCCAGGACCAAGAAGGGCAGCGAGTAATACAGGAGAGGGGAGAAGGAACAGAGGGAGAGAGACAGTATTTAGTCTCTCCCCATTCTTTTCCTGCTGATTAATCTGCCCCAAGTCTGATACCAACTCCGTGTTCAAAAATAAATCTGCATTTTTCTGTCAGGAAAAGCTCCCACATGTAAAAACATATGGTTCTTCCTACCTTAGGCTGACCCTGACCAGGAAATATTTGATGACTTAATGAAAACTTCAGGGAAAAAAAAACACATTGGGTTGATGCATGCAAGCTACATAATGATTAATTTAAAAAAAAAAAAAAAGATAACAAAATTGCATTGTACATTCTGTCAAGTGCACTGAGTCCACGACTGGATTGGGAAAGACTACCTATTTGGGGGCAATGCAAGGGATGTGACTGACCTCAATTTTGAAACAGTCTAGTCATGATGGGTATTGAAAAACTAGAATTAGATCCTCCACAAAAAAAAAAAAGAGCACTGTCCAGGTCTCAGTGTTTTTAAAATAAAAATTCAGCTGCTACCCAAAATATGACATCATTTTTTTCCTCATTTCACTCGCATTTTTGAGACAGCATTGTCTGTATCTTTTTAAAGTGGAAATTTTAAGTGGAAATGCTTCATCCCAGTCTTAGTACATATACTTATTGTGATATTTAATAGAGTTGTACAATTAATGTTATTGACTCAGGAAAATATATTTTGATCCTATTTGACCTCACATTATTTTAAGTAATAGAGATAGAAGGACCTAGTTTTTCTAAAATTTAAGGAATTAGACCTTTGGAGTCAACAAGGGCAGAATGAGTGAGGATGATCATGCTTAGTAAGGATAGAGAAATCAGTTAACAGATAATCTATCATTGCAAGGACTATGTAAAGAATTCATTGTTTGACAGTTTGACATCAAGATTTGTTTGGCTTGAAGGAATTTTTGGAGAAAATACACTCATGTCAACTTGCAAGTTTGTAGAACAGCCAACGTAGCCCTGATTTATCTGTGTCACTTCTATGAGTAGCTTTGTTAGGATGTCTGATGTTGAGCAGGACAAATTTGACAAGCACCAGTCTGTGAAGATACATTAACAGGATTTTCTTTAATCAGAAAAAACCCAATGTGAAAATCAATGCTATAAAACCCTTAACACACTGAAGAGAATTCCACCTTATGCCATCCAGGTTCAAATGAAGTGGTAAAATAAATCGGGATAGGGAAGTGGTTTAAGAGGACAAATTGTTCTTACATACTTGATTGTCTGAGGAAATTAATTGGATAGCACCTAGTAAACCACTGTCCAAAACATTCCACAATTAATAAATACTGTGTGACTCATAGTGATCTTCTCATTTATGCTGGTACTAATGCCAGTTTAATTTCACTGATGTCGGTGGAGTAACTCCTGATGCATGCGAGAAGACATTGATGGAGTTGATAACAAGGCAGGTGTAGCTGTTTTCTTGCTCGCTGCCCTTCTGCTACTCTTTGTACTATATTCTCGAGTGCTGCAAAGAAGTGAGGGGAAAAAAAAGTATTTAATTTAATTTTACAGAATGTTAGCTAGAGCATTTAATATATGCTTGTGTTGGGGGTGTTGTGTATACATCACAGTAAAACTTTTCTACAGAATAGTCTGATGTTACTTCTTTGTTGCCACACTATGATTTTGCCCCATGCTCAGCCTATGATCTGCTGGGACCCAGAAATTAGTTGTTCTTTTACGGCAGGAGGAAAAAGGATGGACTAGGAAGTCAGACATGTCAGTAGCCATAGCTGGGTTGAGGTTTTGATGAAACAGATGTTCTGAATTTCTTTGGAAAATTTCCTTGCTACAGTCTTGTCTTTGGAACAGGGGTAGCTCTTTCCTACAGCCCAGGGACTTTATAAGGATAAACCACTGGGGATTGGAAAACAGTCAAATATTGTGGAGTTACACGCCATGATAATTTCACTTCTGGCTGGATTATGAATTTCTTCCAGCATGACACTTCCTTTTCTTTTCCTTTTGTTATGATAAAGCCTATGCATAAAGCTATGAAGTAAGAATCATATGCATACCGACCACACCAATTTTTAACTATGTGTGTTGGAACTAGGAACTAACTACTGAGGATGATAACACAGCTGTGGCTCACAATGGGAAGGACATAGGAAATAAGAGTTCCAGTAAGCCTCCGGCATCCTTCAGAAAGAAGAACAAAAGAGGGTAAAATAATTGTTTATATGTGTATATATATAATCATAGAATCACAGAATAGTTTGGGTTGGAAGGGACCTTTAAAGGTCATCTAGTCCAACCCCCCTGCAGTGAGCAGGGACATCTTCAACTAGATCAGGTTGCTCAGAGCCCCATCCAACCTGACCTGGAATGTTTCCGGGGATGGGGCACCCACGACCTCTCTGGGCAACCTGTGCCAGTGTTTCACCACCCCCATTGTGAAAAATTTCTTCCTTAGATATAGTCTAAATCTGTCCTCTTTCAGTTTAAAACCTCCAACAGGCCCATGTCTTTCCAGTGCTGAGGGCTCCAGAGCTGGACGCAGGACTCCAGGTGGGGTCTCACCAGAGCAGAGTCAAGGGGCAGAATCACCTCCCTTGACCGGCTGGCCACGCTGCTTTTGGTGCAGCCCAGGATATGGTTGGCCTTCTGGGCTGCGAGTGCACATTGCCGGGTCATGTCCAGCTTTTCACCCATCAGTACCCCCAAGTCCTTCTCCTCAGGGCTGCTCTCCATCCCTTCATCCCCCAGCCTGTACTGATACCGGAGGTTGCCCTGACCCATATGTAGGAACCTGCACTTGGCCTTGAGAGGTTCACACAGGTCTGTTCCTCGAGCTTGTCTGTGTATGTATTTAATAAAACCCGAAGGAAGGAAGAAAGGTGATACCAACCTGCTGTTTCTCTGACAGAAGCAGTAGTGCCATCCTTTTCCATTATTCCATACCTCAGGTTTCCATGACAGTCAGTCCGGTAGGCAGCAGCAGCCTTCCCTTAGACAACAGGCATAGGAAAACTGTCTACTTTAGAAAGGTTTAGAAATCTCCTTGAGTAGCAAAAATGTAATTACATTTTTCTTGTCAGGGAAAAGATATAGTTGACAGCTTGCAGCTGCTAGGATTAGAAGAGGACACAGCAACTGCCCACAGGGAGCACATGGTGAGGAGAGGAGCCTACTTGTCCCTTCTCTTCTTACGTCACCTGAGGCTCCGGGAGCTAAAGGTAAAAAACCTCAACATAAAATCTGCAGAGATCAGAGTTAATTTTTTTTTTTTTTAAGAGGGGAGCTGTCATCCAACTGAAAATGCAAGTGTGCATTTGCTCCGGTTTGTTTCAGCGAGTGTGCCTGGGGATCCTTAACTACTTCAGGTCCATGGAGAGGAGCCTGACCATCAGTACCGCCAGCCTCTCCTTCAAGGCTGGTCGCCTAATTCCCAGTGCAGAAGACACCTCCTGGGTCAGCTCTGTCAAAGGAGGCACTGGTGGTTTTGGTGGCTTGAGTCCACAGCCATATATTCACTACACGCCAGCTGACTACAAGGTGAGGTTACCACCCAGCCTTTGGTCTTCCAAGACATGTGCTTCAACAGGAATACCTAATCCAGTGTTCTCTCCCACGCAAGCTATGTTGTGATCAACTGCTGAATCGCCTGAGGGATTCAGTGTAGCTTGTTCCTCAGAACCACGAGCCTCACCTTAGCAGACTAAATACCTGTATCTACCAGCAGTCTGTAGCAAACCTCTGAGAAGCTTCAGGCGCACAGAAGTATAATGCCAATACCGCCTGCCAGATAAACATTTACTTAGACTTACTTACAGCTACTGGCTGTGCTTAAACTAGGACCTTTGTAAGTGTGGGATTATCACACCGAGTAGATGTTCCTGAGAAATCTGAGGCATTTTGAATTTATGGAAATGCTTGTTTAAGTAACTCCTAATGACTTCTAAAATGTAGTATTTAGATTTAGGTAGAGTTCAGGACTTACTGTTTTTTAACCTTGGATGAGGGCATGTTGCTGAAGTGATATAATTTGTACACTTAGCTTCACAGAATGGAAAAATAATAATTTGAATTAAATTCCCAAGGTTTATCAAACTTTGGGTTCCCCAACATTTTTTTGTAAAACTTACTGAACAGAATCATTATATCATGCTGCCATTAGTGGTTTGATGTGATACAGTATTTTGACTTTTGAGCTGTATTATTTCCTTGCAACTCTGCTACCTAACACTCATCCCAAAGTTCTCACGTAGAAAGCCTGAAGAAGCACTATAGTATTTTAATAGGAGTTTTTTCAACATTGTGAGTTCACATTTTTTTCTCATTTACTGGAAATTTGTTTGCTTGTTTTTGGTGTTGTTTTGTTTGTTTGTTTGTTTTCTGTTGAAACACATAGAACCAAAGACACAAGGTACATCATGGAAGACTTGTGGCTAGAACCAAAAAGGAAGTAGACTTCCTGCCCCCATTTTTTGCTTATGTTAAGACTTCAAACTCCACACCCCCAAGAAAAAAAAATACAAACAGGAAAAAACTTTGTGTCCCTAAACACGAAAACATCTAAATGTCTTTGAAAATAAATAAAATGTGTGGGGAGGACATGGAGTTGATGATATTTTTTAAGGTATCTTTAGTTTCCTTTCTAATATGGCCTCATTTATCCTTTAAAAACCTAATCAATTAAAATTCCTGAGTGAAAAGCTACTTGCAACTAACAAATTGTGATTTTCCACTAAAGAAATGTTGAACTGGGTGGTCCAGCATCTTCGAATTTTCAAGTCAGAAAAAGTAATTTAAAAATTTATGCTTTCCAATGGGAGGTGTTGCTTTTCTGGGAAGGAGGCATTGCAACAAATTCTCTTTCTGAACTCTGCATAATATACCTTTATTTTCGTTTCCCTTTTCTCTGTTGCAGAAGAAATGATGCAAAGACCAGTTCTGACCTCCCATCTAAGCACTCTCTAATCTGGAGATTAGCTGTGAAATACTTCAGTGAGTCCCTAGCAATGAAAGAGACATTATTTCACAGTGGTCTCTCTTTCCCCTGGACTAATACATGGATATGGATATGTACGCTTGAACTTCAACTAAAGCCTAGATAAATATTTACTAATCCTATTGCAGTTTAATTGGCAACAAATTTAGAAGCAGGGGCAACAGCATTTCCTTAACAACAGTTTCTAATGTTGGTTTGTTTTTTTTTTTTTAAAATACTGCACAGGCTGTCTCTCAAGAATTGAAAGAGTAATGGAGTCATTTTACTGGCAAACTAATTGAGATCTGTCTAAACACACTCTCTGATGCATGCTATAAACCCAAAGCGTATGGCATTGTTTTAAAAATACCTCTAGCATCTAATCTATGCCCAAAATTGGAGGCGTACCTGTGTTCTGAATCCCTCCACACTGTAAGCTGTGAGCCCGTGTGATGGCTCAGCACACAATGGATCCGAAACTGAGATTCTGAGGCAGTGTTGCACCCTCCCTAGCAGACTCCTTGGGACGGAGATCATCAGAGGAGTGAGTTCCAATGACAGAAGGCCCTGCAAAATATTACATTAAAACTCTTTTCAGTCCCCTGTTGAGATTCAGCTTGGAAGAAAGTAGATAAAATATACGTAGGTGCATAAGTGTTGCTTTATAACCCAAAAGGGATTTGTTAAGCCCCAGTAAACCTGAGCAGAGCTAGAGGAGAAAAGCCAAAACCTGCAGGCAAAAATCACTGCACATAAATATCCAGTTACTTGATTTGTTGCTCTAGACATATAAACGGGTATTAACGTTTTTTATAGGCATAAGTAGCATTTAGAAGGCTTGAGCAGTCTCGTTAAAATATGGCTCCCAGAAGAAACACGAAAGGGAGAAAGTCTTTCTTTCTTTTTGGTTCTGTTTTGTAAGAACTCTCCAGTTTTATAGTCACATGCCCCTTCTGCAGAATGCAGTACTCTTGACTGAGATTTTTAGGAGTGGGACAGAGCAGGAATCACCAGAAAAAAATATAAGAGCTTGAAAGTGGAGATACCTTGATGAATGTTCTCCATAAGGATGTTTAAAAACACAGCTAAAAACCCCTTCTACCTGCTACAGTGAAGTCAGCCCAGTATTTGCTCAGTTATTTACCTAAATCAAGTTGAATTTAATTCTCCTGTAAAGGGCTTTGATTTAACCTTTAGCAAATCCTGCACCCCGTCACTAACAATGGTGAAACAACATTCTGTTCAGAAGAATATGGAAAGAACAGAGAGTGCAGAACACCGTATTGAAAAAAGGAAAGGAATCTCACCAGACTGATCCAACATTACGTTCAAATGAGGTGTACATTTTGCAGGGCTGCCTCATCAACTTTATGGTGAAGAATGAATTCGGATCCAGCATAGATCTGTGAATCTGGCAAGCTGTTCTTCCCAGTAGGTTTAAATTTGACTAAGATTTCCATGACTAAATTGAATACCTATTCCTTTCATCCATCCTTTCTTTTAATAGAATTTGAGACATCCAGGTGCTACCAGGTAAAGTTTGGGTAGCACTGGGGATCTTGTAAAGGCAGATGTTAGGACATGCAGTGAAAGGAAGAAGTCCCAATACATTGTGCATCATTATTTGCCACTGAAGTGAGAACAAAGGTGCAATACATACCAGGAAATAGTAAAAACAAACAGTGGAAAATTTGCGGAGCTTGTATTTGCTTGCTAGCTTCTTACAAGAAGAACCATTTTTAAAGGCTTCTATAGCTATACCTCTATACTAAGTGTTTATTTACAAGGGATGATTAATTTCTGTAATTATACATCTAGAGATAGATGTACATAATTCCCTTTGTGGCACTCCTCGTCAAGAAACAGAATATTTTGAAAGCTACCACTACTTCTGCTGACTGCAGTACTTGGATTCTTGCCTGGGGTGTTACCAAGCTAACTAGTGACTCATTGCCAGGGTAGATGATTCTCTTTAAAGATGCTGATGGATTTTTTTAGAAAAGTAAGGTCATTGTTAAACTATTCTAATGAACAAGTGGTGATGTTACAGCAATTTGGGACATCAGTCTGTGGGCATTCCTTTTAATTAATGCTAAAGTCTTTGTGTGTGTGCGCTTATCTCCAAATCTTGCAAGTGTAACTTGCCCAAGGCGGCTTTAAAAAATACGTTGATTTCGTATTTGAATATCAGAATTTAAGACAATTTTTCCCAAATTTGAGCTAAATTAGAGAAAAGGGAAAAAGCTCTACCTTGGTTCAAGAGCTAATCTTCTCATTTTGATGCCTTCTTGGTGTTTTTTGTGGATTTATATGCCTGAAGGAAAAACTAGGCACAATAGAAATTTTGTATAGTTTGCCTTACTCCACGATAGTATAAAAGAAGCCACAGTGTAGGTGTTGCCCATAAAAAATAATATGTTGGCAACATTTTATTTTATTGTTCTTTGTTAGTGACAAAATACCATGCGTCTAGGCCAGGTCCAGCCTTAGATATGTTGGTTATAGAGAATTGCAGTCCTCGCAGAGCTGACTGCTTGTAACTCTGCGTCTCTTTTTCGCGGCATAGGTCCACAGCGCTCAGTTCATGGAGTTTGCAGAGGTGGAAAACCATGACAACTTTCACACTAGTGAAGATGGATATATCCACACACAGGACCAGCGAGGGGTTTACATAATATATGATGTGGCTTTAGAGGACCTGAAGGAACTTGAGAAAGAACTGCTGCTTGTGGCCAGCCAGTACATTGAGAAAGATAAAAGTAAGACATCGACAGGTCCAAAAAGACCTGTGATAATTTGGTTTGCTGTTTTCAAGGTAGGCCAGTCCTATGAAACGCTGCTGTCCTTCTGCAAGACCAAGTGCTGACTGGATTTTTGGGACCTTTCTTGATCCTCCTAGTTAGCTAAGTGATGAATGTGTTACAAAGATGTAACTGAGCATGTGGAATTGCTTGTCACATGTTGTTAATGTCACGGTTTTGCACTTATTCGGGATCATAGACATCAAAGTCATCCTGGAGGGGAAAATAACGCAGAAGGGACATTTACTGATGTTGTTAAGGAATATAATGAGCAAGCACATCTTCAAGGCACAGAGAGAGAGAGAGAGAGTCAGAAAAGAAAAATGTTAATTGTTTCTGAATGTCTTTTAACTAATGTATTGGACTGCTTTTCTGCAGAACTAAATTTACCTCCCACCACTTTTAAACTTTTCTCTGGTTGTAAGTAAGAAACTGCAAAATATTTTATGTTCTAAACTTCCTTTTCTCCTGCTGTTTTTTTCTTAATAGTAAAAACTGGGTTGAGACAGACTGTATTACAGATTTCTAAAAAGAACAGCTGTACTTCTAGAATAGTGAGGACAAAGAAGCTTGTAATTGTAAAAAGTATGAGGGGAAGGCCATTAGAAAACAGTGAATAAATGTCAGAAACACGTATGATATTCAGAGAATTGCAAAAAATATCTCTTAAATCACTGGAATTACTTTCTGTATTGATAGGATAATGCTTTTGACGTTTTAGTATGCTTCCCTAAAACTGAATGTTCTGACATAGAACACAGGACAGGGCTGGGGATTAAGATGACCAAAAACCTTTCCAAACCTGTGAATGCCTAAATGCCTGCTAGGACCTCCTTTGAAGTCTCTTGAAGGTCCTCACTGCGGACCTTTTTCTGGACCACCTTTCATATCAGGAGAGGCTGAGAGAGCTGGGACTGTTCTGCCTGGAGGAGGCTCAGGAGGGACCTAAGCAGCGTGTATAAACACCTGGTGGGAGGGAATGAAGAAGAGGGAGCCAGACTCTTCGCAGCGGTCCCCACTGACAGAACACTGGGCACAAATTGAAACACATGAAATTCCATCTGAACACAAGAAACACTTTTTTTTTTTTTTTCCACTATGAAGGTGATCAAACACTGGCATAGGTTGCCAAGAAGTCTGCAGAGATATTCAAAATCTGACCTGGACACAGTCCTGGGCAATCCACCCTATGTGACCCTGTTTGGGAGCAGGGAGTTTGGCTAGATGACCTCCAGAGATCCCATCCAACCTCAACCATTCTGTGATTCTGTCATTACAGGAGGCAGATGACAGAATGAGTCTGGATTAGCAGTTCTTGTGTTTAGAGGTCATTTCATTATACCCTCACAAAGTACACTTGAGGACTGATCATGTACAACCTGTCCTAGCTCCTTATGTTCCTTCTTGTTATGGTCTCTTTCTGTGTGCCATGGACCCAAACATTTTAATGCTGACTTCTTCAGTGATCATGGACTTCAAATGACTCTCTTGTTCAGCTTTTGAAAAATAAGACACTTAAAGTCTGGAGCTGAAGACTAGCTGCTGAAGCCTCTTCTATTTACCCCATGGCTGATTTTTAACTCTGCAGCTCTGAACATTTCAGATTCACACTACTTGATTCATCATTTGTTGTCAAAATTAGCTCTAATTTAGAAATTGTCATAATCAAGAAACCAAAACCATGATTTCTTTAAGGATTTCTCATGGGCTGCTACTGTAGAAACATTTTTTTCCTTCCTTCACAGTCATTTTTAAATTATGAAGACTGATTTTTCTAATAGCAAGCCATCTGAAAAGAAAGCCCTCCCCTGGGTCAGCACTCTGGCCTGCTATATCTCTTTGTAAAATTTATCTTTGAGTAGTCCATGCTGCTTTTCTTTGATCTGAGAGTGAAGGTGAGGAGGTGAATCAATCCCAACATGATTTGGTACTGTGAAAAATTAAGCTTCTCTTCACTTTCCTCCCCTAGTTTTCTTGTGCTTTCTCTGGCTTTACCTCTTGATGTGGGTCTTTTGAACTCCAACCTCTCAAGAAATATTTGTTAAAAGATGATGGAAGAGATATGTTTAAACCAAATGCCTGGAACGTTTGTTCTTTGCCTTGCAGAATACTCTGGGGCCCTCCAAAACTTATGGGACTTGAAATATTTTCCTGGCCTGGGGTTTCCTGGCAAGCAAAAACCACAACCGCATGCTATAAATAAAAAGAGTTACCACAAGCCCTGGGACTCTAGGCATGTGGAAATCCCTCTGATACTGGCATCTGCTTGTTTTGTCCTTGATTTTTTTGTCTTAGGCAATGTAACCTATGAACAATTCAGAGGCAGCAACATCCTTGGGTGGGTACCTGCCTGTGTGGATCAATATGCTGTGCTGCTTGACCTCTGGACCTGTGAAACTGCTCTCCTGGAAAAAAAATGCCAGGTACCGAAGCTTTTCTTGGTTTGAAAGCAGTGATTTGCAATCTGTCCACTTCAGGTTGCGTAAGTTCCCTTTCAACAACATTTCCCGTTGTGTATACACATGGATGCCAGAGCCAGCAACCGTGGGTGGTGGTAATGGGTTTCAGATGCTTTGGGAGCCTGGTGCTGGGCTGGGTGCAGAGGGTTGGAGCTGCTGGGTGCTGTGAGTTGGGTCCAAAGGACCTCATGCAATGGCTTTTGCAACAAGGGAGCAGACATGCTCTTCTTGTCAGACAGCGGCCTCCGTAGCTGCTGTGCCAGGGGCTGGAAGCACTTCTGCAAGGCCTTAGGGAGAGTCGCCCACCACCGGAAAGGATGACTGGGAAGGACAAGGCCATCTCCAAAGCAAAACTGCAGAGTTTTTTTTGCCCCTGCTTGCGTGCCAAGGAATGGAGCATATGCAGACTAGGAAGAATCAGGTCCAGCCTGGAGGAGCCTGGGCCACCAGGATGTCCACGATGCAAATTTTGTCTGTGGTCCTGGCTGTCCCTGCTTTTGTAGCTTTGTGATTCACAAGAGCTGCTGCATATCTTGTAGGCTTTCCCCTTCCTTTCTCTGAATCTAGTCATGTGTTTCTGTTTTGCCACGGGACATGAAAGCATACAGGGTTTCTGCCCAAAGGCTTCAGTCTTGGAAGGTGAAGATTAGACAAGTTCAGAGGAAGGGACCCAGAGGAGCTTGGAAGCTTATTTCTATCTACGGGTCTCTCCAGCCCCGAGGACAATGCTCTAAGTGTCAGCAGGAGGAAAGGAGCAGACAGTCCACTTCAGAAGCAGGGAGAAACAGCGCTATCTGAGGTCGCCTTCACGCACTTGAAATGTTTTGTTCTCAGTCCTGGAGCAACACAGGGCAACTCTCAGAATAGGAATGCTAGAGGGTGTTAGGAAATCTCCCGAGTACCATTGAAGAGGCTTTAAATAGAAAACCTTTTAAAATGAAATAGTTGTATGTAGTTTAGGAAATCTCCTAAGGCCACTCTTCCGTTTTCATAGAGGGGCTTTGTGTTACAGAGCTATATAAAATACTGTCTAATTGCCTAGTTCACTAAGTTTCTGCTCTCATCTCAATAGACTTCACTTTCCATTACTGTATGATCATACTACCTCTGTGAATCTACCTTTTATTTTTATCATGGGCCTTCCATATACTTTCTTTTTGGAAGAAAAACTCACACTGGAGAAGAATGAAACCTCTACAGCATCAATATACCAATTCTCTTCCAAAACCATCAAAGAGTATGTTCTGGAACTGCTCTCACAACCCAGTTCTCTAGGCAGGATTAAATGTACAGATGTGCTGTTGCTAGAGGTCTTTTGATTTTAGCTGAAATGAAATGGAAACGGGTCTTGCTAGCTTTGTTTCCAGCTGGGACAGAGTTCTTTCTGAATGAGGAAACAATAACACTTTGTCCAGCAGCTGAGACAGCTTAGCTTAGCCAATATCAAACTTGCTAATGACCTATTGCTCAAGCACTGCCTTAGTTTCCTCCAAAACAGTTCAGGTCAGGCAGGTCTAAATCAGAGAACTTGACTGTTGAAATCTGAATTCTCAGCTACCGAGTTACCTCCTAAGCCCTTCTGCATCTTGCTCTTCCACAGTCCTCTGGTCTCAGTATGGAAAGTAACATGGATGCTTTTCTACTTCTGTGTCAATGCAAAATAGCCAGATCTAGATCATTTCATATTGCCATGACTGATTTGTCCAGATGCAAGAGGGCTGGACATTCATATTTTCAATCCCCTAATTGCTATCTGACCAAAAAGTACTACAATGTCATCTCAAGAGTTCACACATGCTGTCATGCTTGGCACATTTCTTTTTCTGTCCTAAGCTGTGGGAATTTGTAATAAAAATTTTTATTTAAATAAAACTTTACAGCTATTCTTGGTCGAGGAGCCTGAAGAGGGCACGCGCCTTTGTACATCTTTAATTACATCTTCCATTAATTTGGAGTTTCTCCAAAAAATGTAAACTGTGACAGTCATTGCCAAATGAGATAATGGAGAGTCTTGGATGAGTCTGCAGGTTTCAGGTTGAGGGAAATGGAGTTTTTCAAACACATGAAACCAGTGTGTGTGCTGGAAAAGAAACAGAGAATGGATTAGTTGTGGAAAGAAGCAGGTGTTTTCAAAGCAGTAAGTACATTGTCTTGTTACTTTTTTAAGGGAAAAATGTGTAGAATAAAAATCTTCGTGCTTCAGTAGAAAAAAGAATCGTTAACTACGCAAGATTTGGAAGAAACTTCTCTTGTGGGCAGTTTATTCTATGCTCGGTTCTTGAGCCTTCTGATGTAGCATCCAGTAATGCCCTGTGCCAGAAACAAGATGCTGTACCAGGTCACTGTTAGTTTGATACAGGCAGCAACCTCCATGTCCATAAATCTCTCCCCAACAAAGAATGAATATTTGGGTGAATAAACATTTCTAAATGTGCTTCTGAATGTGTATCTCTTCAGCTTCTAGATGTTTAATTTGAAGCTTACCAACATGCTTTGGACCCAGAGGAAAGATTTGCTTTGGCCCAAGCGATAACTGACGTCATGCATAAACGTCCACGGTTTGATCTCAAGCTTGAATATTTTGTCAACGCCTATGAAGATGAAGGCATCTGTTTGCAACTTCACCTCCAGCTGCCGAGGGACATGGTAAACCAACAAGTAGGTTGAATTTATGGCATGTCCATCTTGAGCAAGTAGGAGATGAAATCCAGAATGGGAAACTTTGATAATAGCCTGCATGGGTTTACAGTGTTAAGATGGGTCAACACTAATTTAACAATGAAGTTTACGGATGCTTTGTAAATTGAAGGCCTGAAGCTCAAGATCAGAAAGCTATCATTTCATCAATATCAGAAATAAGATGTTGGAGAGATTGCAGAGCTTCATACGACATGTTAAAGCCACATCTGCTATTGTTTGAGACAATTAGAAATAGTAGTTGAGAGGTGTGGAAGCTAAATAAAATTATAATCTAATTTTTTTCCGTAATGCAGTGGATAAGGAACTAGTCCTGTTTAGAGTAAGAGAAAAGAGACTTCAAAAAGAATATAAAGAAAGCTTGTAATTTAAAGTGAACTTTGAAATTTCAGATATCTCTGAATTCCTGTGCTAATAATTAAAGCACCACATTTGAAAACCTCACATTTTTCTTCTGGTGTCAAAACCTGCCTCAGCTTTCCTCTATGTCCGGTCACAAGATATTTCCTTTCTCTGAGCCTCGATTTCAGAGGCTGCAAGTTGGGAAGTTCAATTAGCCAACCTTTGTAACTTGGCTTTTAGTCCACAAATGGAAGTTTGGGTTTTGGTACAAGAGGCTATTGTTGTGCTGCTGTTGCCACTAATGCTACCATATTTCCATATGCAAAAAAAATGGAGCCTTGTCAGCATAGCTGGAGCTCAAATTTTGTTCTGAAGGAATACAAAAGATTAAAAATAATTTTAGCAGGAATAATTCATTTAGAGTGAGTACATATATATAATTGACTTGAAATTTTTTTTATATATATAAAAATACAAATTTCTGCAGCTTATGTTTAAATAAAGAATAGTTGGTTTTGCCTTGATTTCTAGCTATGTGTGAATTTTATTGGCTAATGTTACTTGTGTTACTTGCTGTGTTTTAGATAGATGCCCAGAGGGAATACGTCCGCAAGATTTGGCGGGAAGGTCAGAGAGGTGGCATCGGTGAATTTGGACTTCCTTATGATGTGATTACTAAGCAGCTTATCTCTCTTAACACTAGCTGGTGAGTAATTATAGAGTTTTATTTTTCTGGAGAGTACCTCTTTCTGTTCTAGTTTCTGTGATTGATTGTAAAAAATTGAGATCCAGCACCTGAAAATAAGACTGTTTGAAAAAATGACAGTCATAAAGTGAATCAAGCAGTAGAGGAGTGTCTCATGTTATTTAGTCTCATGCTATTTAGATAGCCAGAAATACATTCAAAGAAGAAAAGTGATTCCTCCCTCACCACTGTTGCACTGCCCTTCCATGGCAATGAATTTGATAATTGCATCTTGCAGTGCACTGGAACATTAATATTCCCATGGGTACAGACTATTAAACAGTAATGATGAAAGTGCGCACCGAGGTTAGCCTCGCTTCAGGCTTCTCTGTGTCAGTCTCCTGACCTGGCTTCACAACCTTCTCTGCCCTTTGGCCACATCCTACTACTCTTTCTAGCACAACTGCCTGGTTGGATGTGTGTGTACCCTGTTTTCACACGTGGAATCCACATTACTACCCGCAGCGCAGACCTGCCACGTGTTCCCCATCCCGCAGCTGTGCAGCGCGGGGGGCTATGCATAAGGGTTTACATGGCAGCCAGTGTGCACCCAGAAGCCAGGAGCCCATTGCCGCTGGGCCCTTCTGGTTTCCTGCCTCTGTCTCAAGCCCCTTGGCCCTATTCCTCCCCTGACACACATTTTGATTTTGTGTTATCTGAGGGCTTATTTTCAAGTGCGGGTAGTTTTAGTGGGCAGGCATAACAGACGTGAAAGTGCAATTAATAAAACATGTCAGCTAACGAAAGAGTTTTAAGCATTTTCTGTTTTCATTAGCAAATGAGACTACTTAGATGTGTTCCAACATAATTACGTTTATTAAGGCTTCAGTTCTATTTTCAGCTTGATGATTGATTTCTGATGTGCACTAAAGCCATTGCAATTTATTCTTGCAAATTAAGCAATTGCAAGGTTTCTTTATATATACAATTTATAAAAGCCTTATTTGAGGACTATTTATTCTTTCTTTGTTTTTGTCGGTTTTAAGTCCTACTTTGAAGAACATTTATTTGCTGGAGTTTCACCCTTCTCTTGGTCTGGTGTGCGTGATCCCCAAAGCTCTTGAGTATATCTACCAGGAATTCTACAACATCTGCAGACCAAAAAGAGCCAGTAAAGCAAGTAATCTAGAAAAACAAGTACTTCAGCTAGTAGTTGATGAGTGGTTAACTATGGAAAAAACAGAAACTTTTTACAGCGCTCAGATTCAAAAGGACGTAAGTTCCATTTTTATGTTAATAATGACTCTTTAAAGCAGAATGCCCAAGAGGATGATCTTGCTGGTTCATTTACACTGGCTGGGTAAAGGTCAAGCTATGTGATTCTTAATTCAATTATTTGCTTATGATTGGTGAAGATCCATTCCATCCACCTATAAAACAAGATTGTTTTCTGTAAATGAACACAGAAAGGTAGAACTCTTGATCTCATGCCAGTATGAAGTAGGACCAATCCGTGCAATGAGAAGGAAAATGCACACATTCAAACTGATGTGAGATCACGGTAAGACTCCAGGTTTTACATTTGTGTGTGTGTACAGTCTGCCAAAAAAAACTCAAAAAAACCCTGGACATTAAAGCAAATATTGTTACAGGTGGAGCCGGTTATTACTGTAATGTCCACCATTTCCTGGTGTAAGACTCTGAATTTGATTGGTTATAATTTTGATAAATGATAATTATTGTGAATGAAATTACTGATGCTGGATTTCTCTATCAAGTTGATTTTCTTTTTAATTAGTCAGCTTAGTTGTTGCTGAGAGCAAGAAATGGAAAAGAAATTATTTTATTTGTTTGCTTGACAAGATTGTGATACAGCTATGCTTTGGAGCATACATTTCAAGTTTGGGAAGACTCATTAGACAGTGATATGCTATGCTTTCATTCCTGCCAGGTTTGGCCAGCATAAACTGAACTAAAATACAATATTGCAACATGTTCAGTAGGAGGACATTATCTGAAGTTTCTGTGTGCCGTGCTGTATCTATAACCTGAGGCAAACCAGGACTTCCCACTCTTCCTACGATAATAGCTCCGGATCTAAGAGATCCGTGTTTGATTTGGGTCTGAGCATTGGAAGGGAGTACGGGGAGCTGCTAGCCTGCACTGTCACTGGTGTTGCCTTCACTGGAGGCAGTGGAGGAAGCTGACTGAGCAGATCGCAGGGGAGACGCAGCAGCTCTGTTAGTGGAGCAGGAGCTGGGCAGAAGCACAGAGAAAATACAGCTAGCTCGGTAAGTGGGATGGCAGCCGGTAAATGGGAGTGAAGACTGAGGTGGATGAAAAGCTGGGAGACAAACACTAGGACTGAGATCCAGTGGGTTCCTTCATTTCAGAAGGAAAAGGTATGGGGGGGAAAGTGCATTGCAAATAGGGGCTGGGGCAAGGAGGCACCTCGGGTCGGGGTGCCTGGGTTGAGAATGGTTTGGTAAAGAGCTTGGCTCAAGCTGCCCAAAACCAGTGATAGCAGGACTTGCTAATCAAGGGAGTGGGGATGAAAATGAAAAGTTTGAGGCATAGAGACAGAACGGGCTAGATGAAGAGACTGTGAAGACAGTGATGGGTAAGGAAGTATAGAGGCAACCTAAAGGCAGAATGGCACAGCCACCTAGGATAATCCCCTCCCTGGCCGGGAGCAAAACCCAAGAATTACTTATCCAGCATCCCTCTGCTGCCAATTAAATCCACTGGCAGTGTCCCACTACTCTCTTGTCCACAGCAGATCATAAATGATTCTTTGCTTTTTAAATTTTAAATCCTAGAAATCAGGGGCAGAATTCTGTGATGGATCTTAAAGTTACCACACTGCTGTTGCCCCAGGGGAAAGGGAGGGAGTTTGTCATGTTTACTTCCTGCACATTCGTTTTCCTCCAACAGAAGCTGCAGATGAGACAAGTGCACGCAAGCAGGCAATGTTTAGAAGACAATCAGGTTGTAAAAGTCTAGCATTTGAATTTTAGGAAATTTACCTTTGCCAGAGCAGATTTAATTTGGTTTCCTTTTGCATAGGCACGATGACGCAGTCTTTACATGATCACATACTGCTTTTTTTTCTGACTTGGTGTGCTAAAATCAAGATTTCTGTCCTTCCCAAACTGCTCCTTTTGTGACCCTGGACCTCATTCTTTAATGTTTTTCCAATCCCTCGCTAAGGATGGTTTTACAAGATCCAATTTTTATTCCCCATCTGGCTTCCTAAGCACCTTTCAACTTCAACTTCAAACTTTCAACTAGAAATATCAGAGAGGCTGTATAAAAAGTAAAGTGAATTCTGGAATTACAAGTCTAAATGATCCCTGGGAAGCTGCGAGATCTGTCTTGCTCACCTCAAGCCAGGATCAGCTATACTTATGTTATTCTCATGAGATAAATAGCTGATAGACTTTTTCAAGCAGTCTGTTGTAGTGCTTCACCAGCTTCACCTTTAGCAAGTTTTCCTTAAAGTTTAGCACAGATATGCCTTGCTACAGTCTAAGCTTATTACCTCTTCTCCTGTCCTCTTTGGAAATAGGGAAGATGCTGTTCTCCTTGTAGTAGCTCTTTGAAGAAGTACATAAAGATGGGTTGTCCTGTCCCACCCATCCAGAGTCATAGAATTACAAAAGCGTGTTGTAAAGCATTGGGGAAGAGGGACAACAGTTGCACAACTTCTGACACTTAACTTCTTTGGGGTGTTGTCTTTTCAAACTTCTTTTTCAGTGTAGCTGTGAAGGTGTAGCAAATGGCAAGTGTGGAAATCTTGACTTTTATTACTAATAACTGCGTGGCCGGGTCCATATTTCCTCATGATGTGTGCTTCGTTGGTCATAAGCAGTGAAGTGTGAAGCCACTCAGCTGTAGCAGTGGCCACATCTATCCCATCTGACATGAGCAGGGTGGCACAAGCTGTACAAGTGACAGCCAGAGACAAGGAACATCTTCTGCACACAAAGCCAGGAGCTGCTCCTGCCACCACTTCCACAGCAAAACAGCCAACGGACCATGGGTTTCTTTCCAGCTCTCCACATTACCAAGCTGCAGCTTTTGATCATTTTTCTTTCCTGGGATTTCTGCTCTTTTGGAGGCTTCCACTGTCCCAGTAGAAAAGGGGTCCAGCTCTGCTGAGTTAGCTGACCATATGAGTTTGCTGTCCCCATTTTGGGAGCATCATATGTACAGTGGCATGTAAGCTGGGATCTGCACACTAGAGGAGGAATGGCTTCAACTACTAAGAAGTGAACCAAGTTACAGAGCCCCTGCTTTAGATAGGTATATATATCTAAAAGCCTTCTGAATTTTGATTATAATAAAACTGGCAAGTATCTTGTGTTAGATATGAAAAAAATAAATAAAATAAACTTTGTTAAGGCCTTTGAGTAAAGCCAGGTTTAGATATTCAGTACCTTTACCTTTGAGGCAAGTGACAAAACACCAGTGTATTTTTAGGGGTCATGATAGGTCAGGATGGGCACAATTCTGACCTTGCACAGGTTACAAGTCAGAATCAACTCCAGTCGTGATTTACTCCAAAAAAGAAAAAGGAGAACGGTCCCCTAAAGTATTTAAAGACCCTTGTCATCTGTATGTAAATGATTTCTGGGTTTCCTTCTTTTTTTTTCCTCTCTCTTCCCCTTTTTTTTGCAGTTATTTGCCGAGGTACTGATAGAAGATCTTATGCTGGTGCAAGAGATTGCTCTGTCACTATTAGAGATGGGAGCAGATGAGGAAATAAAGACAGGCAGAGAAAAACAGCTCTTTGTCCTGGATTCCTTCTCCACGCTCCTGGAGCTTGTCACGCTCCGCCATCGGCTGATAGAGGTGGCGACAGAGAGTGCGCGGTTAGCCAGGTTAGTGGGTCAGTGGTGCTGCTAAAACAGCTATGGTGACCTGAGAAAGGTGTGGTGAGAAAGGAAAAAAGTGACCTCTTTTAAACAGGCCCCCCTGCTGTAGTTGGAAAAAACACAGAGAGGGGGGGAATGCCTGCATTTGTGTTGTGAGAGATACGTTTGCTTGTTATGTGGAGATGGAGTCTACCTGGGGTTTCCAGATGTTCATTAGTTTCCAAAGTTGAGGCCACACTGATCCTCAAAGCTTAACGGGAGAGGCCCCTTCTCAGTGAAAACACCAAAATTTTGTCAAAAGGAGGAGGAGCAGGAGGAATTCTCTGATCGAATGGACAGAAAGGTGCTGCCTTCTGCAGAGTTTTACACAGACAATTATTTTAACTGCCTTCTTACAAAGAGTACTGCAATATGAGAAGTACAAGCTTTGTTCACCACCAGGGTTAGGAAAGCATAAAAAATTGTTCTGGCTGTGCCGATCGTTAGAACGATAATGAAATAATCTACACAAGGGAAGTCCGTGTCATGCATTTAGGGATTTATCAGCTGGGGAAGATGACAATTTGTAGAGGAAGACGAAGAAGATAAGGACTGAGCTAATGGGGAAACTACAAAGGATAGTGTTGGACTCCTGGCCTGGAGGCAGGTTATTGGTGAAGTTCCTATTGTTCAGCTCCATATTGCTTGACATTTTTATTAATGATCTCAGTAGAAAACATAAGAGGGTGTTATTAAAATCAGGACATTGTAATGCTGGCAGATAAAACTGATATGGAAAATAAATGGAATATCTTACAGGAAGAACTCACGGTTCTAAGGACTGGAGTAATAGAAAGGAGATAAGCATCAATAACCCAAAGCTTAAGGTTATGCATAATAATAGGAAATTCTCCTGTGAACTTTGAGCTTCTTAGTTGGAAGCACCAGAGGAGAAAGAACTGGCTGTATAGCTGGTCGTTGGATGATTGCAAGCTGCCAATATGTTGCAACTGTTGGGGGGAAAAAATGTGATATCTTTCTGTGAATCAGCAATGAGATTTGTTAACAGTAGAGAGAGGGAGAATTGATGCCGTGTATGTGATTCTGGTGAGGCCTCACCTGGATTATTAAGTATAATTTGGAGATTTGTGTGCAGGCAAGATAAATTCAGATTGGAATGGGAGCAAAGATGATCTAATAGCATGCTGAGGGGAAATAGAGAACACATTTTACAAAAGTAAATGAAATATCTATCCTAGCAAAATGAAGGCTGAGAGAAGATAAGATTGTTCTCTATAAATACACCAGGAAGATAAGCACTGGGAATGGAGAGGAGCTATTTAAGCTAAAGGCCAATTTTGGCAGCAGAACAAATGGATCTAATCACTGTGAATAAACTTAAGCTGGAAATTAAAAGGGGATTTCTAAGAATCAG
>NW_010549595.1:19193-45134 GCF_000687285.1 Phaethon lepturus | reverse complement strand
AAAGAGCAAAGGGTAGAAAACTAAGAATTTGAAAATGAGGCTTGATTCATTTATGAAAAGGATATGTAGGATGTGATTGCTTGCAATAGTAAAGCTGTGTGTGTTGGATGGATGACATTCCAGTCGTGGCTTTTTCTTTATCTTAACACTTTCTCTAGCTTTCTTCTTGAAAATTTAGAATGTCTATCAAAAAGTCAGCAGCATTTATTTTCACCAGCTATAAACATAGTCATCTTTAAGATATGTAAGCCACAACCATTCGAACTTAGTTTGGTGGAAATCCTAATTTTCTGTCACAACCTTTTCCATTAAAATAAGAACTTCTTGAACAGCTATAATTTGATATCTGTAACTTTCTTGGGCAAACTAGCAAACAGGTTAATTTACTTCAGCCCAAGCAATTCCCTGAAGCAAGAAGGTCTTGTTTTTTTGCAATTTTTGTTTCTTGTTTGGGTACTCAGGTCTCTAATAAAATACAGATTCTAGTTAAACTTCTGCTGCTGCTTGAATTATCTCTGTGTTCCTTCACTCGTACACATATACACACACACATACTTTTTCTGGTAATTAATGAGGGATAATGTTACACTGCAACTTTTCACTCAGCTGAAAAATCAATATGCAGTCGGCTTTTTTCATGAAACCTGTAGGAACTTAATATCTTGAAAGCCCTGTCTCTGTCAGATTTCATTAATATTCACCAACTGATTTAAAAGTTATTCAGAGAATATGGGTGAGCAGACTGGGTGGTTATACGGCTGCATTTCTTTTGGGAACAGGGCCGAAAGGACATACTCCTCTGAGGTGACATGCTTAGAAATACCTGAAAAGTAACAATAAATTGTCATTTTTCCAGTAAAGGATGGGAATTCAGAGGAAAGTTATGACAAAAAAGTAAGACTTCATGATGCATATGTAAGGCCATTAGGCATAAATTTATCTTTATTTCATTGAAGATGGTTAAGTCAGTCTAAATACCAGTATAAACATAGATAGTTTATTCAGTGTAACATTCTGAGGGGCTACTTTTTATCTTCTTTTGATGTGATGAAGTTCACAGTTCATTGTAATATGAACTGTTAGAGACTCAGATTCAGACTGAAACATCAGAAAGGTTAGTAATCCTTTTTCCTGCTATGCAGAGTAAAATGAAGTGAGTGGACCCACATTTGTGGATTCGTCTTCCCAATACCATAACTTCTATCAGACTTTTGGGGGGAACCTGCCAGAATTGCTCCCATTACTTGACTGTCTCTCCATGCCTGGAGTGGAAGATCATTTACATCTAACAGTCCACATTTACATTGTGTGTAGTCTTCTTTAAAGCCCTTGTTGCTTCTCTTTGTGCCTCAGTGTTCATCTTCTACCATCTCGTGAAAAGGGACATCCTTTGGTAGATTAGTAGAGCTAGACAGTGCAGCTTTAGTCTGAATTTTGCTTCTTTCTGTTTTTGTTTGACACAGTCACCTTTTAAATATCTTTTCTTTTTCTCTATTTTCCCCTTTGCACACTACTAATAAGCTGGTTTGTGTGCTGATATCTGTTCTGTACAGGCTATTCATATGTCTATACTGGTCCACTAAGAGAGCAACATTTATAATAATTAGAGAGAACTCTTTGTTTTAAGACCTTAGGGTTGGTTTTGGCTGCGCTCCATATGATTATTGATCGATGCTCATGGTGTCTTTCATATATTATTTTGTCTCCTCCCCTTTTCTTTACCTTACTTTGCTGGCAGGAAATGCTACCTAATTTTAAAGAACTAAGTCTTCTAGGTCCTATTTGAGTCTTCATCACATTCTCACAACATAGCTTCTCTGCGACCTGATATCTTGAGTGGTAAAACACCTGCCTTATATGTGAGGCGGAAGCAAGGGAGTATCTTATTCCTTTGCAGTCTGTATCAAAAAGTCAAAATCTTTCTTTTTACCATCTTATACTACATGAGAAAAGCCATCACATTGCCTACAGTAGGAAGAAAGATAATTTTTCAAATGCATCCATGTGGTTTTGTTTCTAGGTTATATAAGGCTTTTGCAATGGAAACAGGTTTTGGGGAGTTCCATTTGTACCTGAGGCCTGTGCTCTTTGAATCTGCATCTCACAGGGAGAAAGCAGGCCACCTCCCACCAGTATTCATTACCTCTCTGTTGGAAGATGACAACTGTGTTGACAGGTAGACTGAACTTTTTTTGAGTTTCACAGGGCATGATTGGATGGGATCAAGCCTTTATTCTGCTTAGGCTCACATATAAGCCACAAAAACTTCAGCGTGTGAAACACATAAAATTATTCAGTCAGAAAATGTAAAATGCTGCATGATTTTTTTCCTTTTTGTACACACTCTGGGCCTGAATGATGCTAATGTAAAGCTGTTGAGCAGTGAACGTGAGGAGACACTGAATTTGTGTGGAATGCTGGCAGTTTTGGGACTGAAGTGCATTTTCTGTCAAAGAGAGAGATGCCTAATGAGGCTGGCCTGAAAGTGATTGCCCCTATTAGGTAGCAAAACAGGAGCTCAAAAACTGTTGTGAATAAAGTCCTTATTCTAGGCACAAAGAAAACTTATTCTCCTAGAGTTATACTGCACTTCATGAAGTGGCATCTTTGATCTTTGTTTTTCAACTCAGTGACTACTAGACCCAACCTCTGCACAAGGAAAACACTGTTTATTATCTTTGCTTTTCCCCTGAGGAAAGTGACTGGAACAAGTAGATTTTACAGTTGCCTTGATTTACTCTTTAAAATGTAGGTAAATATCGGCATATACACACACATATAAATACACCAGTTTGTGTGTGTGTGTTTGTGTGTATTTTAGATCCAGGTTTAGGAGGAAAATAGGGAATAACCTGTGAATTATCTTACTATATTCAGGGGGGGCATCCTGTCAGTCGTTCCCTATGGCTAACACAGGCAGTAGGGTTCCCTTCCGACCTGTACGTATACCACCTGCAGTCCCATGCTGTTGTTTGCAACCTATTCACTTGCACACCATGAAAACGGGGCTTTTCCAGACAAGTTTAGCACTTGCAAGCAACCTGGAATGAAACTTCAGCTCCTAATTGAATTGAGGCAGTGATGGATATCAGAGCCCAGAAGACAGTACAGCAGCACAGAAAACCACATTAGGAACCAATATGTGAAACAAGGCATGATTAAACTGAACAAGCAGATTTTTCACTGGTTTAGACCAAGCCCATCTAGAAGGAGCTGATGAGTCATTGTAACATCAACCACAAAACGTCACAGGATATATTCTTTTTCTTACAAAACTACTTCTGAAAACTAAGCAACACCCCAAGATCACTAAATTAGGTACTAGAGTGACTAATTCCATTTTGTGTTCTAAATTTAAAGGGGGAAAGAATTTAAAAGTATTTCTGAATTTATCACTATTACCTTTTCATCCTCAGTTTGGCTTCTTTCTCTGTCATACTCCACGTTTATAGATAATTTTGCTTTCATTGCAGATATATTCCATCTAGCTTGCTACTAAGCATCCAAGAAATTGACAGTCATATTGGAAAGTTTAGTTTCCGTACAAGAGATGGTGTTATGCAGGTGAATGATTTAATTTGCAGAATAAGCAAAGAATGTGTATTATGTTATTATTTATTTGCTAGAGTATGAAATTACCTCAATTATGGGTTTACTAGACACTGTAAACTTCTCCCGAGTTTGTCTTTCTCTGAGAGATAATATGATTTAGTCTACTGTTTTATAATTAACTTCATAAAATTGCACTGAAAATTTGATTGTTAATGTGACCTAATCCAGGAATCCTTACTGGGATTAAACTCTTTAAGTCATCAGAATTTAGTCTGAGGAACTCTGTTAAATAAAGCAGAATGCCTGTGTGTGGCTGTACGCACACATAGTAACGACATATGGCATAGAGACTTCTGTAATGAAAGAAAACTACCTTAGTCTTTAATGCTATTTTGCATACTTAGTCCTTTTTTCTTTGTACGAGTGTATAAAAACAGTATCGCACAGTGCCAGGACATGGAGATTTCTTCTTTAAATCCCTCTGCGAAGTCTCCTTCTTGCCACCAACTCAGTCATGACCCATACTCTGCAGCAGGGTGGCATGTAATTAAAAATTTACCGAGGAGAAACAAACACGTTTTATTTGGTGTTTACTCCTTTCCCAGCCTGTTTGCACTTGGCTGCACTGTCTGGCACTGTCCTGCTCTACAGAGTAGAGCTGAGAATACAACTCACTAAATACAGATGAATGAAATATTTCCTTGATCTCTACATTCAGTCACATTTCAATGATACCAACGAATACAAATATAATAGAATGCTCTCCCTTACTCCTCCTTTAATTAAATTAAGCTGCTAAAGTAGTACAAGACAGAGAGACATGTCTGTAAAGCAGCCTGCCTTTTAAATGGCAGGGGAAATGGCTAACATGTTGTTTTCCCTCTCCTTAGCTCTTGTGTGCATCTGGAATAAGGAACATGCAACTTATCCTGGCCTATCAGGTCATTCAGAAAAATGCTCTTTTGGCAGCTGTTCAACAAGCCTCCTTTTGTTGCTTGGTCCAGCCTCCCCATACCCTGGACATAAAGGTTAGCAGCATCTTCTTCCTCACGTTGCACCAGTAATGGGTTTTGTCAGACTTAGCCCAAAGAGGGTATCTGTTAATTCTGCTTTTAATCAATTGGGTGGTAGTCCTGAGCAACACTTGGAACAGCATCACTGATGACTGCAGGAACTGCAGCAATTGTGTATTAACATATGACATAAAAATAAATGGTGTCACGTCAGTGATTTATTTAAAGTCTATTAGCTGGGTAAGTGATGGACCATAGCTAAAAATACGCTTCAAGAGAGGACTGAAAGAGATTGGAGATGAATTGGATTCAAAAGGCGGGTGAAGTCTTACAGCCTATGGTATGCAGTAAGGCTAGCAATCACAACCTGACTTTGAAATATGCATTCTTCTGGGATGGTGAAACCATCAGTTCCTGCTGCTTTCATTTGTCCTGTCTTCTGAAAAGAGAAGTATGGTCAACACTATTTCCAACAGGAAACATTCATGTCAGCCTGAGGCCACAATGCTGGTTCAAAAGCAACCTGCCAGGGTCACCAAGCCATTACTGTTTCTAACCTTACTTTTGGCATTTTTTTTCATCCTACGTTTAAGATATGGTGCTCAGGAGCTGCCTTTGCTTCATACCTGCTAAACTGTTGTAGGGCTCTGTTTTGCATTTTCTTATGCAGCTGTTGTATCTCTTCCAGAGACAGCTGCATTACAGTGATGAGCTAAATGACCTCCTATGCAATTTTGGATTTATAAGCAGAGATTCTTTACAGCTTGTCTTGCCTTTTCTGTGCTTATATTGACAACTCTTTCCATGTTTCTTAGGATACCACATCCACTCCCCCTCAGTCCCCGCTTGCATCCTCAATGCTTCCCATGCTCAGTCCTTTACCACCAGGCAGTAACCTCAGCTCATTGCTGTGTATGGGAAGTGCCTATGTTTTGCTGTTTAGCTGGGCAAGAAGCACTGTGTTTTACAGCAGGTTCGTAGCCGTGCACGTGCTGACTGCCTGGCTGTCATGCTGGGAGTCCAGCTGGCCACTGCTTCGTGGGAGCTGACCAAGCCAAGAAAAATGGCTAGGGAACAAACTCTCCTTGCCTTTTACCTGAGCAGGGGGTTCTCCTCACTAGCTGAATGCTGATTTTGCAGAACTGGGAGGAATTTTATACCCTTAAGACATCTGTTCTTACATGTATCTTACATGTGTTCTTAAATGTATTTAAAACTAGTCAGAGGTTCAAAAGTTGTTAGAGAGCTGTTGTCTCATTTTGGGTCACTCAGAGCTGCAGTGTGGGGTGGGAAAGATGTCTCATGCATGAGCATGAATTTGCATTCCTAGAGTAGTGTCCTACACGCTTTCTTTCCTTACACTGGAGCTGAATGTAAGGGAGCTCCTAGGACCAACACTCCCCCCAGAGACTGTCAACTGCACCAGCACAAACTTGTTTCACCACTGCATGGCTTGCATCCTGTCCCAACATGAGCAGGACAGTGATACTGCACCATGCAGCTGAGATCCATTGGCCCAAACTGATATCCTGACAGCCCACCAGAAAAAAGCTTAATGTCGTGCAGCCAGAGCTGCCTGCTTGCTGCTGAACAGGAACCCTTCGCACCACTGATCTCATGCAACTTTTGGCAGCCCACGGGCTGTGCCCCAGGGAGCTGCTGCACTCTGCAGCCGCTTGGTGGGCACCCAGGCGTTGGCAGCTGGATGGCCAGTTGTGCAGCCTCCCAGGGCTGGCCACGGTCTAGTTCGTCCCAGTGCCTGATTTCCGTTCCCTCTCGCAGAGAAGTCTGAGATTCCCCATCTTCATTTCTAATCAGATCCTGCAGCACTGAAATCCTCAGTGGAACTGAGCAACCTCAGTATTTTTCCCAAATCAATACTCTGCGCTGCCATACAAAGTGCTGGTGGTGTGTGTTTCTGCTGATAAACATGAGCAGTCTTACTCTGGAAATAGCTCTTCAACCCCAGTTGAAAAGGATTGATCTTCCAAACACTTGGTGCTCTTTTACTGTCCAAATACTGAATGGTTTCTTTTCCACAGAACAGCAGCAACTGTATTTTTTGTTTTCAGATATCTCCTCTCCTCTGTGAACCATTTAATGGCTGCTGCAGCCGTTCTGGATCAGTTTTTGCTGATTTACATTCAGTAGATATTAGCTAATCAAATTCAAACACAGAGGACAATTAATACAACCGACAGAGGCAATGATAAGAAGGTCATGCATCTGTTATTCTAGATTAACATGTAAAACTGGAAAAAATCTTGTATGACCTCCTTACATAGGAAAGGGAGATGGTTGCAGGGTGTCACAGGCTGTGTCTGCACTGAGGGACTCACCAATGCCGTGGGTGGTATGGTTGCCCACCCCACACAGGCCCATGGCGTCTCCCTTCAGCCCATGTGAAGAAGGGCTGGTTGCGTGATGCCAAGGGAGCTGTGTGCTCTGCAACATCCACCCTGGTCTGGATGGTTGATAGCCAAGACCCCTGGGCTGTGTCATGAAGGGCACAGGCTTAACCGACCCAGTCTCAGCATGCAGTAAACCCTCATGTAGACAAGCCTGTTTGATACTGGTCTAGGACCTTCAGAATGGCAAAATCCCACGTATTTGTAACCTCAGTGCCCAACTTCTCTGTACTGACTGATTACAGGCTGAAGTACTTCTCAGGAATTATGTCCTCCCGTCAGAAATAACACTGTGTCTGCCCATTTACTTCTAAGGCAGTTGCTGACCACTGTTTTTTTTAATGCATGTTGTATTAATGCAGGAAGAATTGTTCTCTGGGTCATAAGTCCATTTTCTACTACAGCAGAGCAAAGATGTTCTTTGGTAGACCCATCTGCAAGCTGGCACTACCCAAGCCTAGTCAGTACTTAGGAGGAGGAACTCAACTCTCAAAAGAGGGCTTTTTTTTCCAATTTTGATCTTTCCCTCTGTTTGCAAAAGACAATAATTCTCCTTGGCTTGCAGGGCAATTATTGTGCTTTTTTAGCTTCCCTGCAACTAATATGGAAAACCAAAGAAAGCTGGACTGCAAAGTGCTTGTGCCACTTTTGAAATACGACTTCAAGAACGTAGAAAAGTACCACTTGTTCCTACTTGAAAATTAGGATTATTTTTACATAAATATGCAGAAATTTCAGAAGTTCCTTCCTACCAGGACCCACTGAGACTTAACATAGGTAGTGTGGGGGCATGCATGTAGTTTTTGTGTTCATGGGGAGGCCAACTGATTTTCCAGACAAATGAGCTGGATATACAATTATTTGTACACATTTGAAAATGTGGCTATCTGGGAATATTCATATTTTATTTGCAACTGATTGAATGTCAAGCATGTTGTCTGATTTATAAACTGAGTACTGCTTCTGACTCTGCTGCTGCTACAATTTCATTATGCCTGTGCTCAATGAGAAATGGGTTTTTTTGGTGACTTTCAATGATCCCAGTGAATTATTATACCATAAAGCTGGGGCAAATGAAAGCATACAGAATTGCAAATCTGCATTGATTTAGTGGGAAGAGCTGCCAGTCTTTACGACAGCAAGCACAGAATTGATATTCATGATATTTTAGGAAGGAAATGTAAGTCTAACAAGTTGGAGAAGCTTGGCAAGTGGAAGAAATTCAGTGTTGGTGAGTGAAACAGAGGATCAGCTACTTCAAGCAACCACATCGGCCGCTTCGTTTTCTCCTGGGTGTTCTTCAGGTTTAGTCTGTACCATTAAAAAGTATTTCTTATAGACCCTACCCTCCACTGAGTAGGGTCAGTCTAGTGCAGGCATGAATCCCAAGCACTACCTGCTTTATATTGCCCTGGGCCTCCGCCATGACAAAACCCATAACGATGGGCTCTCGATTGTAAGGGCAGTCCCCCAGTTCTTGGTGTGGATTGGAGGTCTGAGATTGCTCAAATCCTGTTGCGATAACCTGTTATCGAAAGGAGGAAAAACAGGTATCTCGTAGGAGTTTCTAAACATCAATGAGTTTACAGTTGAAAACATTGCAAAATTCTGAGAAATAATACGTCAGCCAGGATACAGCCATCAAATATGGTTTTGGTCCTCTGGCAGAACAGAGCTTGGTCGCAGTGCTCGTTGCCCACTTACTAGTTCCTTTCCCAGCTTTTACATGCAGTACCATGTACTAACAAGGTACTGGAAAGACCCAGTTACAGCAATTTTTTACATTATTCAATGCTGATCAGCTGGAAGTTGAGCACGGAGAACTCTGTGTTAATTGAACAACCTGTGGTTTGAAGATACAAATAAAAAGGCATTCAACACGTCCAGCTTAGCCCAGGCAGCCTCATGGCTCCTGGTACTGCTGTAATGCCAGTATGAGGAGATACATTATTATTTTTTAATTTGTCATTATTTCTTTCACCATTTATTTCGCTTGCACTGAAATTAAAAATATGTAGACTGCGACACTGTCCCCAGATCTTACCTCACCTCTGGTAGCTGATCCACAAGATCCAGTATATTTGTACCTGTTGTATATACGCAATGAGTAAACGGAATCTCATTGGGAAAGCTGTGCCTGATCTAGAGACGTTTTTTTGAGTAGTCAGATGGCGGTTATCAATTTACCTTCTGCGAGGTGACTCCTCCCAGCTCCCACGCTTTTGCTCCCTCGCTAGGCCTCCAGAAGCTTTCGTTTCCATTCAGCTGGAGAAACGGGGACCCCGAGACAGGATGCTGAACACCTTCACTCAGAAGAGGGGAGCGCTGGAGAGCAGGCCTCAGAGCCCTGTAGGTACGCCAGGAGGCCCCTCAGCGTTTTCGAGAGGGGCAGTTACGTGCAAGGCTGCAGGCGGTGGCCCGGCTCCACCGGCAGCGGTGGGAGACTCAGGCGAACCTTCTTCCACTGTGCCATCTCCCGGTGGTCCCCCCGGGCCCGGCTGCAAGGCTCCTGGTGGAGAGGTGCATGGAAAGCAGCGGCAGCCTGCAGACCTGTGGCTACGGATGCTGAGGGGCATTGCTCCTAAACCGCTTCCGGCCTAGGTCAGGAGGTACGTTCTGGCTGTGGTTGTTCTATTAGGTGCAGAACTGTTCTGGACTATTACACATGAAGCATCCAACAGTGGTCCTAACTAGAGATGGACACTGTGTGAGGAAAGCCCCTTTAATAAATATTTCTAGCAGGTTTTTGGTTTTGTTTTTTAGTTGTATAAGAATCATAAAAAGCGATGATTGTAAAGATATCATGAAAGGATTTTGCCTTTTGCAAATTCCTCTTTATCCAGTATCTAAAGGTGAGAACATGGATCCTGTATTGAATTGTTGTGGCTCTGTATCTTTTGCTGAATACATTACAGGTTAGGCACGGCCTCTAAGGTCTTACCAGGTAGTAAAAAGCAAACTCCTTCTACACAAACCCTTAACGGCTATTCTGTTTTTTTTTAAATAGTCAGCGTAAATAATTTAGTTTAATGTACTCGTAAAGCTTCTTGCCAGCTCAGTAGGCTATATGAGTGTACGAAGCAATAACTGCTAGCTGCAGACTCTTTGGGGAAATATTACAGAATTTGTGGGCAAAATTATATGAACGAGATGTGAATAAAAGAATTCTGAATTTATTTACAAGACTGCCTTAGCTGTCTACTGGATCTGTCATACTGGTTGAAATGTTTCTTGATGTTTATCCTCCTCAGAGTTTTGGAATTTCATAGCTGAGATTTTTGTAATACTGTACATAATCTGGTAGGGTTTTAAAAATTATATTAGTAGAAAACGTTACAAGTGTTTTGGTTTTGTTAGATTCACAGTACATGTAAGTCCTACATGCATGATATTAAGAAGAAAATACTGTCTCATTATAGGATGAAGTTCTGAAACTCAAGAGAGACGTTATTGTTGGATATTGCCATAAGTGAGTATATTTGATATGGACATTTACCGTATGTCTAGTATATGTTTAATAAAGATCTACTGTAGACATTTCCATAAAATCACATCATGTTTTGAACATAACTTTTGTTCTGAGGGCATCTTTGTCATGTGGATAATATGAATGTACAGACTTTCTATTCAGAATATTATGAATATACCTGTAAGCCATTTTGCAAGCTGAGGGAAAAAAGAACATTTTCAGTGGTTTAGTGTGCTAATATTATAAGCAGTACAAGCCATGTTGCTGGATGAGTAGGAAATATGCCGCTTGATTTCTTTATGAGGAGAAAGGGTTGATGACGGGATGCTAAGTAGAGGCATACAACGCCAACACTTCTTTGGTATTTCAGCAGAAATATCAGATAAACATCATGGACCTGAGCGAGAAATTGTAGTGGAAATAATGTGCAGTAGATCAGAGAATAAACAAGTGGGATGTACTATCCTCTGAATTTAATCTAGTTTGTAAGGCAACTTGGGAGGTTAAGCAGAGGTTCAAACATAGTTGGACTTGATTTTATTTTTTTAAAATCCTGTGTTTGTATGTCAATGTACAGTATTTCATGGTTTTTATTCCCAGATAAGTTTACATTTCTGGGACCTTTGTCTTGCACACAATATCATGAGAATGGGCACACATGCCAATAAAGAAGGAAAAACAAATAAGGAAATGGGCAATTTCTAGTCTGCTTTCACTGAGAAACAGACCGTGCTTGATATACTGCACTGAGACTAGTTTATGTGTCACCTTTCTACTGGAGTGCGTAGCCTTTCATGAAGCCACCTGAAAGCTGTATGTTCCAGATCCACTCTGTCAAAAAACTGGGCAAGCACCTGGCATATGGCCAGCATCCAGGTCCCTCTTCTCCTCATATGCCTGGGTACGCAGAGGTGCATCCAAACAGCCTTGCAAAAGGGCACAGCAAGAAGCAAGCTGCAAGTAGGGCAGCCATTTCAGTAAGACATGTTTTGCAAATGACGTAGACTTGTGTCATGCTGTCGATGCAAACTGTCCTTAATCCAGGTACAGCTTATCGAGGTAAGGTATAAGGCCAGACCGATGGGTCTGGAAGCGACGTGCAGCCAGGTGCTGGAGTGGAGTTTGAACGTAGCTCAGTGACAATGAATTCTGACTCAGGGTCACACTGCTTAATTCCCAGTTCTGCAATTAACTCATCATCTCACTCAGCAACTTCCTGCTTCAGCTTCCTTATTGTAACGTCAGTATCAATAGCTACCACAAAGCGGTTGCTGTATTAATTTGTGGGTGTTTCTAAAGCATTGTAAAGACATCTGTGTGATGCATTAAATCTAAAATTTACTTTGGTTCTTAAGTGCCATGATTTTTAACCCTCTGGTTGTTACAATACAGAAGAGTCATAGCTTGTAAATTTTGCTGTAGAATGTCCATACTGAAAAAACGTCCATACTGAAAGAGATAAGGCTCAACAAAGGTAGAGCTTATCTGGACAGATGACGCCCTGTACAGCACTACATATTTTAATTATACCTTTTTAGGCTGAATCAGCATGTGTCCCAGCATGCCCTGAGAGGTCAGCTCGTTGGGTACTACAATAGCCTAAGAAGCCTCTTAGATGATTTCCCTGTCATCAGAGACAAGTACTTCATAACTGGACTATCTCAAGGAAAAAAAGAGGAGCAAGACTTAAAGAAAAACCTTGCAGCTGATCCCAGGTTTGTATTTTGTTTGCAAGCATGTTCCTGGGGGCCAGAGCCCTCCATCAGTGCATATTACTAACTAAGGGTGAATACATGTTTGTAAGAGGAATGAAAACCTGAAAGTGCCCTAAACATTGTGTTCTGCCAGGCTTCAGGCAATTTTTATGGATGGAGAATATGCACAGTCAGAGTCTCCTGCAAAAGCTGGCATATGCAGAAGGAAAACTTTAGAAATGTACTTGCTTCTGATCCCAATGCTGCATGTAAGGGGAAAATAAATGGATAATCACATTTTCAGGATGTGAATCTTCTGCTTTAACGATTAAGCTTAGGTAGTGAGGGTTGTTTTATCCTTTAAATTTTATTTATTTAAGATTTAAATGAAACCTGTTAATAAATTGAAGTTGCAGGCATGTGACTTGTCAGAAGTTAGGAAAGGAGAGGAAGAGCATGCGACAGACTAGGGGATGACCCTGTATCATCTGCCTCTTTCAGAAACGACATTTTTTTGGCCATGTCACAAGGGTCTCCTTCCTCAAAACTTATGGCTAGCAAGGCGAACCCTTCATCTGACTCTCTGTAAGTCTCTGGGTTCCCCATGTTAGCACCAGCAGGCAGAGAGGATTAGATGTGAAAGTAGTCACCCAGCACGCTGGTTTTGCTCTTGATCATTTTGTTCCCCAGCAACAGGGAAGCTCAGCAGCAAATGCAGAAAAAAACCAATTCATTAAGGTTCAGGCAAAAGCTTTAGTTCCAATACAAAGGTTTGGAGTGTGGTTACAGGCCCAAGAAATCATAAAACGTGGTTCAACAAGATACTTGAGGAGGCGGTTGTCACCCCTTCCCTGCTTAACTGCATGCCAGCTGCAGGCTTGTGGAGCTACACTGGTCTTGGACGAGCTCTTATCTGGCTAGTAGTTGCTGGGGAGTAACCCCATCACAGGCCCACGGTGCGGGCCATTTTTCTTCCTTTACCTACCTGCTTTTATTGAGTGTTGTCTAAGGCACTGTATTTTGTACTGCTGTCTCAGATGCCCGGAGAAGTTTTTAAGCTCTGTAGTATTTTGCATCTTAACATAAAAAGTTGTACACGGGCCCTTCATAACACATTCGCTCTTAGCTTTAGAAGGAGCTTTCTCTGCACACAGTAAGAGAGTAGGTAATAGTAATCCTAGAGCAAAATATTTTGGTAGACTTACATTTCATGCTCAAGCCATCCCTCACCCCAGGTTCTTTCAGTCTGGGGATTCGTGGGTCATACAATGTTCATCTTCTGCCCTGAACTTGTTTGGGAATTAGGACCGAGAGTGGTTACTTGTCATTGCAACTGTTTTGGTTGCCACTCTAGTTTATTAGCAAGGACTAAGTCAAACGCAATTTATTTGCACAGGGGAGCTGAGTTCAGCTGCAGAACCTAGACTTACGCACCTCATGCTATGCACTACCTAGTGCTTTTGGTGTCACGCGGACATTAAGCAAAGATTAGAGCCGTGGTGCATTTCAGGAGTATACATCTTGTGACAGAGAAGGTCTTGGCAGAGCATTGTCTCTGTTGGGATATTCAACATCCAGGTCAGCGAGTCATTGTGCACCCTAATCAGATATTGGCCTGTGCTTCTTGGACCTGTAACTTTTCAACAGCAAGAAAATATTTCAATAACCTACAATACTTTATAAGGTTATACTATTACACTTCTTAAAAAACGTTAATGTAAGCATATCAACTTACAAATAGCTATTCGTTGTGCTTTTACACTTTAAAATGAAACATCTGAGACAATGAAACATCCTAGAAAATAAGCATGTATGTATACATATATATACATATAGCAATATGTATGCCCTTTTATTTTTCAAACAGCCCTGAATTTCCTGAGGTTGCCTTTTCTCCTCCCGTGCTTTGACGCTCGCCTGTGTATCTCCAGCAGCTTGCGGCCCAGCCACGCTCACTTTTGCATGGCTTGCTGTAGCACGCCGCTTTTCCTGCGCTCGTTATGCAAATGAAGCCAAGAGCAAATCCTCAGGGACCGGAGGGAGGCAGATGTGAAGGTGTCAGAAGAGCAGCGCGCGTGGGCGCTGCCGCAGAAGACCCTGCGCACCTGCCTCGACCTGCCCCTGCTTTCATTAAGGCTTTCATTAAGTCAAAAGGCTTTCATTAAAAAAGGCTCCTGCCCTTTCAACCCCTCTGCTTTTTTTTTGTCCCGGCTTTATCAGTTATTAAACAGTTAATGTTTCATTTTCTGTTGCTGTTTAGCTGAAGCTAAGAAGCAGCTTGTAGACAGAAACTGTCAATTAATTACAAGGAAAGCAGAAATTTAGTTTCCATCTTGCCTGCATTTAGAGGGTCATAGCAGGACATTAATGCAATTGCTTTCTTATCTTCTGAACTCATCTCCTTGCCTGCATTTGCGGCTGCCCGGCGCCTGGGGGTCGAGCAGGTCCTGCCTTCCCTGTCCTCCTTCCCTCTGAGAAGGACCTGCAGATGGGTGGAAGAACCAGCGTGTGTGGTGGATGGGGCGGGGAAAGTGGCTAGTTACAGCGGAGGAAATAGAGGGAGGAAAAAAGATAGCTGTGGAGTGAAAAGGGGGAAAAAAGAGAAAAAATAACATGGAATAAAGAAGAAAGGAAGAAAGGAAAGAAGAGACTCTTGGAGAGGAGCAGAAGAAATCAGAATGGGAACAGTTATAATGAAAAGCTTTCTGCAAATACATATACATATTTCCATAAGCCTGTAATTCATTAACATCAATAGGAAATGATTGAGAATAACCCACCTAACTTTAGATGCCTGTATCTGACTAGGTTTCCCTGATACACAATAGGTACTTCACAGAGACGACCCATTTCAGACTCCTGCTTTAGGGAGAGATGTGTTGTGTTCTGGAAGTGCCTTTTGCTCTCTCGAGCAACTCAGGGGAGGTGCTCACATTGTCAACACCTGCATTTGGTCAGGTGAACCCACTGTCCTTCCTGATTTTGCTGTCTTTGTGTTACATAGAGTCCAGCTGCTGCGGGACGAAGGGAAGGCTGTGGATACGTACCCTGCGCCCACCCTTGCTGGCTTACCTAAGCCTTAGCAGCATCCCTTAGGGAACGGCAGAAGCACTCGGGTGCAGCAGGAACGTTATCTTACAGGAGACAGCAAAAGATGCCCTCAGCAACTGCTGTCTTAAAAGTAAATGTTAGAAGCAGCAAGAAAGAGGAAAAGCGTAGGGCTGTGGTTTCTGTGCAGTGGTGCTATCATGTTCTTCCCTTCCCCCAGCCGTTTTCTTTGTTCTCAGATTTGGCATGTGAAAGTAGGTCATAGCTCTTAGCCATACATGTTTTAAAAGCACTAGTTACTCTGTGAGCATGACATAGCATCTCTGGGATGTTTCGCGTTTGGGTTTTTTGTTGTGTTTTTTTTTTTTTTTCCCATAATGTAGAAATTCTGTTTTATTTGGGATTAGACTGTGCTTTAGCTGTTTCTTGGGAGATGGCACTGCGAATGGTTCGTGTGGTGCTGGGGTAGGTGGCATCTGGCCTTATCTGGATGCAGCGGACTGCCCTTATTTTCTTGCTGAAGAAATTAGGTGCCACATCATAGCAGGGTGACACAGTTTTAGGACTCCTTTGCAAGCACGGCTATGGAGAAGCCACCCTTCACGTCCTGTGGCAAGGTGGGGAAGCACAGCACCTGTGGCAGGCTGCCTGCAGTGCTTGGCCGCTGAAGTCTGTCAAGTCGCAGCACATCTGGAGAGCATGTGTGCTTCTGCCTTCGGAGGAAGCTCCGTGGCCTTGTTTGCTCTCTCTCTGCTGGTATCGTTTATGAACTGTGACGTAAAGCAGAGGAAACGGAGAGTGTGAATACTAATCTCACCCTGAAAAGCGTCACTTGTCTGATTTCCTTAGGTACAATTTGTGCTTATCATTCGTGTGCAAAAGTTAGTAGGGCACAGCTGGTTAAACAAACCCTGCCCAAATATAATTTCCGTGCTTACAATACAGAGTATTTAACCTTTCATTACTCCATCCCACCCAAACCAAAGGTCTATTTTTTGCATTCAGCCTTGCTTTTTTTTTTCCCAAACAAAAAGAAAAAAAAAGATTAAAAACCCTGCAAAACTTACTTCAGAAAGAGCTGAACTTAATGTCCAAGCTGAATTTATATCACTAATTTCAGAACGTACTACTTGCATATTGTACTTCATCTTCATGTATGTGAAGACAAGAAATGGCACACTGTATATAAAAACAGGAAAATACGTTATTCATGTAATAAATGTTGTATTTTCACATCCTCTGGCAAAAAAGTGGGCTGCCTACTAGTAATTGCAAATCATATTTTAAAATAATGATACATATTTTTTATGCCTGTCTGCTGCTTTGCCCTGCCTGTCTCCTGTTGTAGCCGGCAAAAGCATGTTCCCAGGGGAAGAGACCCTGAATGCCCTCAGTACAGCAGCTCACATCCCTGCTTTATAAATCTGACGCTTTAAGAAAGTTTCAAATTTCTCTCAAATTTCTCAGCAGGTTTTGGAGGTCAAGCCTTTACCTTATATCCTACACACCAAAGCTAAATCATGTTATGTCTAGAATACCCTTGCTCCAAATCTTAAGAGGCAAATCCTATGTTCAAGTAACAGTTCTATCAAACTTCAAACAAATGTCTTTCTGGGAAGTGACAGGCAGAAAGAAGCCTCAAAACACTAAACACCTCTCACTTCTTGCAATAACTCAGATCCTTCCATCCTTGACCACGCTCTTTGCTGTCTCCAGATGGACTCACCTTCCTTAACTTGTGGTTCATCCCTCACCCTACTGAAGTATTGATCATGTTCAAAACGCTTCCAGAGAAGGCCAGTATTTGCTAATGCTAAAAGAGATTTTGTTCTAGGCATTAGGCCACAGACATCTTTTTACATGCATTACAATTTTGCTCATCATTGAAGATGGTGAATAAGTATCAGTGGTTTTAATCTGGATGCAGCTAGCACGTACCACTGCTGAAGGGTGTCAATGAAGAGTGCCTGTCAGGAGGGAGAGAGCTTTGGTCCTCTGCGTTTAGAGGTAGAAACAACAGTAAAAGGACAGGAAAGATCCTTTAGTTAAATATCTAAAAATCTTTAAAGATCACAAATAATTAAACCAAACCCCAACCGTACTGTGTTGCCATTTCCTATTTGTGAAAGTATTCCCTATCAAGTTTATCAAGTATTGTCCCTGTCCCTGTGTACACAGAAGCATCAGTCAGGGACCTTTATGTCTTCTGACTTATTTCTGCTGAAACAGGGAGGAGAGGGGACAGAAAGGAGGAGGTACCTGGGCTGGCCCTGGCACTGCAGGAGCTGGAGCTGGTGCAGCAGAGGAGGGAAGGACTGCGAGGGGAAGGCTGCCTGTCCATGTCTAGGGACATAAACCAGGAGAGGTTTAGACTAGATATTAGGAAAAATTTCTTTACTGAGAGAGTGGTCAATCATTGGAACAGGCTGCCCAGGGAGGTGGTGGAGTCACCATCACTGGAAGTGTTCAAAAAATATGTAGATGTGGCACTTTGGGACATGGTTTAGAGGGCATGGTGGTATTGGGTTGATGGTTGGACTTGATGATCTTAAAGGTCTTTTCCAATCTTAATGATTCTGTGATCTATTTGGATAGGTATAAAGACTGAAAAAAAGCGGTTGTAAAAGACACTGGGGAAGCAGTTTCTAAACCAGAAGCTGTGACACCAGACAGGACGGTGACAACTGGGAGTAGTATCATGAGCCTGAACAAAATAGAGTGCTTGACATTGCTCTGGGATGAGTGGTGCTCTTCCAGAGAGGTCTCATTTGGTGCCCAGGAGTGGTTGTGGCCTGGGAAGCAAAAGTACTTGCTACTTTGGTGTGTTTGCTTAGGGACGATGATCTGAATGGTTTTGTTTGTGCACTTGTCTTGTCTGCAGGCTGCTCTCAGAGCTCTCCACCTAAGCCTAAAAATTGTTGGTGCATTTCGCGATGTGGTTTCATATCTCCTGGCTTTTGCTCAACTAGGGAATTCCCCAAACTGCTTTTGTGCCTTAAACCCAGAGCCTCTGACCCAAGACTGGGGAGGGACTGACAGGATTGGTAAGTAACAAATACTGCATGCTTAAAGTAGGTGATTCCAGTTGCAAAAGAGTGTGAAATGCTGATGGTGAGAAAGGGACAAAGGGAGCATGAAGATGAGGTCAATGTCAACTTGAAGAATAAAATCAAGATGAAATTCCAGTCTTATTTTTTTCTTTTTCCTGCTCCATTTTATTGAGGGAAGACTCTTGTGTTTCGGGTGCATGCCCACAGCATCATCATAAGTCTGTCACAATCTGACAGAAAAGCAATATACCTACGAGGCTTGGGAGCCCTGCTCCGGCAGGGAACAGAAAACATGGTCCAAAAATTGCTCTTCTGCCTCTAGCAAGTGTCTGCCTAAGCCATCTGGTCAGCCCATGGTGAGTTTATCTTTACTAGAAGATTAAAAAAGACAGGCTTGTATTCCTCTAGTAAATCTGTCACTCAGTTCTCTATCCAAAGGGTGAAACAGCTGAGGTGTGTGTCATCCTGCACGAACATGTATTTGTGCAGAAATAGTACAGGTTTCCCCTAATAGCTTTGACCTGTTATTCAAGTTAAACTGTACCGCAGCAGTGGGATTTATCTACCTTTCCCTTAGTGGTTAGCGGTGAGGTATGTAGCTACTGGTATCTAACCACCAGTTAGGTACCTCTGCTGTCACTGGACACCTTTGGTGGACGCCATTACAAAGACATCTTCAGAGGAGTTGCTCATCCCAAGCTAAAATGTGTTCAAAGTGAGTGGGATGAAACCCTCTTTGGAGGTGCCTAAGATTGCAGGAACCCAGTTAAACTTGATGCCTGATAATTAGGCAACTAAAGTCACAAGAGATAATCCTGTCCCAAGTGCTGAAAAGTGCTCTTCGCATTTGGCTTTTCAGCCACTGGATTATTGCCGCAGTACAGTGAGCTGGCACATTATGCAAACCTCCTCCTTGGTGTTGGGTGTGCTGCATGGCTGGACTGTTTTCATGCCACCTAGGAATGCCCACATTTATATATCTGTATATTTGGCATTGCTCAGATGCAACCCAGGAGTAAAAACTTTACCTGCACTGCTTCCTTTCTGTCCTGGCGTCTTTTAAAAAATGAAAAACTGATGATGACAATTGGGTAAAAATATTAAATTCTTCAAGAACTGGGAAAAATATATAAAAGACTAGCTTTGACTTTTAATGTCTCTGGGTTTGTCACATTATCCCTTATGTACTTTTCTTTTTACGCGAGTATGACTTTTATTATCAGTTCTGAATTTATCTTCTTGAAATTTCATTTTGGAAGGAAAGAAAAGACTCAGTGAATCATAAGTACTTGCTACAGCTTTTAATACTGTGCTTGTGGATGTTTGATTTTGAAGTGGGTTTATTTTCTCTAACAAAAAGCACTGCCTGGTTCTGCAGTGTGCGCTTATTGTACCATTAAGTGTGTATTAGTAACTTCATTTGTATATGGCTGAGAAAGCCCATGTTAATTAGCATGCTTAACGAGCTTTGAAACAATCAAGAAGTCTGAGCTCAGTGATCAGTAAGAAACCATATAACCAGATGTAAGAGGAATATTATGTGCAATGTATTTCAATTTCAGACATATCTAACACGTGCCTAGCTACCAACTGTTAAAACAGAAAATGAGGACAATGATGGACTCCTCAGTACTCTGCTGTCTCTATAACGCGTTTGGTACACATAATTTAACTCCATTGCTCCTGACCAAGAGATCTGTTTTGTTGCTGCTGTTGAGGAATAATTTCCCTTTCCCCCAAATCTGACCTTCTTTAAATGATGGCAGCCCCTGCGGCCTGATGGAGAGAACATTGGGTTTTTATAACAGGTGCTTCAAAGGTAAATCACTTCTGCAGTGGCTGTGTCTTGGGAGGCAGTCAAGCACTGTGCACACTTTTCGTACAAACACCAAGGGTAATGACTTGTAAGACCCATTGCTTTGGGAAGTTTTTTGCTAGACTTAAAGGCAATAAAAAAACTTTAGAGCCTCAGCAGAAAAATATTTATTAGCTTGCAGAATTAAGCCTCAAGAGTATTTTATTGAAGGCAGTGGGATGTCCCCATCATTCCCTACCAGGTAATAACCAGTTTAGGTCTTTGGAGTAAGTAAAATGCCATCTCAGGACCTGATTCTGCTCCTCTCTGACAAATTTAATCTGAGTATTTTCAGCTGGAAGAGACCCACAATGATCATCTAGTTCAACCAGATATGATAATGAGAAAGATATACCACTGTCTTTGGTGGTGTTTTATAATAATTGACTTTTTAATGTGAAAGGCTAATAAAAGAACCATTCCTTTGAGATGCTTGTAACTTTTCATTCCTACTCCTTTTCCTCCCTGACCTTACTACATCCACATAATTCTCCACCTGCCACAATCTCTTTTCTTAAAGCCTGGTTTTGTAGAGTTGAGGGGGATGTAAACATATTCTTCTTCTGCCTCTCAGGGGAGGGAGGAAAAATGAAGAAAGACCTGAAGTAAAAAACTCCTGGAGAGAAAGCGAGTTTATTGAACCAAGATATTTTTATGTGCATTTCCTGATACGTTACATGATAAACTTACTGTTCTTGGGACTCCAGGGACTGAACTTCAAGAGATACAGAAAATGATTGACAGCCTCTAGAACCCACTGGATCCCAGCGAAGTAGCCCAGGTGCTAGCTGCTCACAGAGAAGTGATTTTTCTACAGTTTGATGCAGCAATCAGGCATTGACTATGGTAGGAATTAGTCTGTTAGGGATGAGACTGGCACCTTTTTTATAAAGAGGCTTTCTCTGTTCACAAAGAAAGAAAAAAATGTATGAAAGATTAATTTAAATTTTGTCCATGGTATCTGCTCCAAGATCATGAAATGTGCTCTGCAAATGTAGAAATTTTCTTTTCAGTAAAAGTGCCAGTTTTCCTTTAACTAAAAGTGGTGAGAGTCCTTACATGCTTCACTGAGGGATCTCAACACACCGTGTCTGAGTACAGCTGTCCTACTATCAGAGCATTATATCATCTTTATGTTCTGATTCGTAGTTTACTAAATCAGAGAAGTTGGTAGCTGCTACAGAGGTAGACTTATGAGTTCGTGTTCTTGTTTTGCTGCAGGATCTCCATTTAATTTTATATTTTCCTCTATCGAAGAATGCAGGTGCAGGACTTACCTGCTTATAGTGAGATCTAGGTTTGCCCTCCTGTAAAATGTTGTTATTATTTACCCTATCACAGAAACCCAACTAAGATATACTTTTCAGGACTTTCTACAGAGTAACTGTCTTCCTTTTCTCCCTGCTCTCTTCCCATATGTTGTCTGTCAACAATGGTCACAAAGAGGTTTGAATGTACTCAACAGAATAACTTTGGCAGAACAAAAACAAGGGCAAGACATGCAAAAGTAAAGGAAATTTCAGCTCTCCTCCCCTCTGTAGATGCCATGTGGTGGCGTGATGCAAGACTAGGTTTGTATGTGTAGCCTGCATGGGACAGGCAGGCCATGGAGTCCACGAGAAGAGACACAACTCCTAGACTTGGTTTTGAGTAACATGCAGAACCGAGTTCAAAATGCTGCAGTTAAAGAGCTGTTCTCCAAAAGCAGCCATGATGTGCTTGCATAAAACATCCTTGGAGGAACGGTGAAAGCCAAATAAATATCACCATAGCTGAGGTTAGCTTCAAAATGGGAAACTACATAAAAATGAGAATACTTGCTGGAAAAAAAATGGAAGGATTAGCTAGGATTATTAAATCCTTGCAGATGGCATGGCTACTCTTTGGGGACATACTGGAGGCACTCAAGAAATGCATACCACATGTGAAGAAAGACTTAAGAAAGGGTAAGAGGATGGCTATGGCTGGCATGGCTAAACAGCAGCATTAAACAGATTATTAAAGCAAGAAGGCATCCTTCAAAAAGCAGAACTTTAATTTAAACAAAGAAAATAGAAAGGACTATAAACTGTGACAGGATAAATATACAAGGATTCAAGACAGCCCAACAAAGTTTTTGAGGAACAGTTTTGCTGAAGGCATGAAGACTAATAATAAATCTTGTTTCAAATATACCAGGAGCAGGAAACCTAGAGTCCAAAGGGCCAGTAGGTGATCAGGAGTGTTCAGTGAAGATAAGTCAATAGCACACATTTTAAAAGGTGATTTCTTTGTTTCTGCATGCCTTGTGGAAGAGCTTGAGGAGGTTCCTACAGCAAAACCTTTCTTTATGGAAGATGCATCAGAGGAGCTGCTGCAAGTAGAAATGTTGCCAATGAAAGTTATGAGACTGAAATGAAGATGAACAAGTTGCCAAGACCAGTCAATATTCAAGAATTCTGAAAGAAGTCAAGGATTTTTTTTTTTTTTAAAGAAGCCATATTACTAGCTATGGTGTGTAGCTTCTTACTTAACACTGCCTTGATACCCAATGGCTGGAAGTGGCTGATGTGTTGCCAGTTTTCGGTAAGGACTGCAGGAGTGATCTGGCTAATCACAGGCTGATAAACCTAATATCCATAGTGTTCAAATTAGCAGAAGATGTAATGAAGTGTATGCATGGACAAATATGATGTATTTAGGAAGAGTCAACACTGCGTTTGGAAAGCGCAGTTATGTCTTACAAACATATTGGGGTTCTCTGAAGGTATTAACAAACATGGACAAAGGGTTTATACAGTTTGTCTGGATTCCCTGAAAGCTTTAACAGCCTCAACAGAGGCTCTTAAGTAGTCTAAGCAGCCACTGGACACATGAGGAGATGCTCACATTTGTAAATAATTTGTTGAGATTTAGGAAGGGGAAGGCTGTAAATGGGTAACTTTTGCAGTGGATAAGGGAGGTTACAGTGGCTTCCCATAGGAGTTTGAGCTTTCTTCTGTGTTGTGCAGGTGCTCATACATGACATTGAAAAGGGACTGAAGCTTAGGTGGTACCATGTGTACATGATACTGTGATGCCCAGGGTACTAAGGGCAAGGGCTGGCTGGAGAAGGACCTTACAAAACAGAGTGACTGCAAAATAAAACAGCAGACGAGGTTCAGTGTGTTGGTAAAATGACTCACTTGGGGAAAAAAAAAAATCCCAATGTATAAAATGACAACCTCTGACTTGACCATTACCATGCAGTAATGAAATCTCAGTTATGACAGATAATTCTGTCAAAATTTTAGCTCAGTAGCAATAAAAAAAAAAAAAAAAGCAATGTGATTCCCTTTAGGAGAGCAAAAATAAGAATACCACTACGCCACTGAATAAATCTGTGCTCTCGAGCCCACACAGTTCTGGTCCCCACCTAAGGAAGGACAGAAAACTCGGAAAGGTTCACAAAGGAGCCACACAGATGATGAAAGGTTGCTGGGTAGAACAAGTAACAGAGCTGGGGGACAGCTCTGTAAAACCATCATCCAAAGGCAGGGGATAAACAGGGAGTGTGTGCTCATGGTCTTTTCCAGCATATGGTACATCCCAGGTGAACAGCAGGTAGCAGGCTCTGAACAAAAAAACCCCAGTGGTTCTTGCACATGGCTTGTAATTAGGCTGGGGGATTTCTTGCTGTGGGATGTGGTGGGTGGTAAAAATTCATAAGACTTGGATGGAGACTGCACAGGCTCACGGAAGACAAACCTACCAAGGGTTATTAAAGATTTAGCAATCACCTCTGGCTGAGGAAATGCCTGAGCTATAAATTCTTGGACACCTTGAGAATATCGGTGGGAAACATCAGCATGTGCTTGTTCTGAAGATTTTTGTAATCCTCTCATGAATCCACTTTTGATCAGTGTGGGAAACAGGACCCTGAGCTGGATGGACCTTTGCTCTGGCCTGTTATGACCACTCTTGTGCTCTCCAGTGGAGTTGTGATTGTACATATTTGTAGACTAAAGATTCTTCTGGAGACTTGCAAGAAGATAAAACTACCTTGTGTTTTTATTTCTACTTTTTCTTGATTAAAATACTGTAAAGGCAATTTTTGAGGGAAATGTTTTCGTCGGATAAGGGATTGTGTGTTACAAGGAAGTAAGAAGAAATGCAGTGTATCAGTTGCTTCATCTTTCTTGTTCCTTATTGCCAGTGCAATTAGTTTCCATTTTCTCCACACTAGGGCTTACAGTGTGGCACTAAATCACATTTAATCTCTTTTGAACTCCTCTGCCAAGTTTGATCCCGGAAGCTGTTATTTGTCCCTGTAATTCCTTTGTTAGTCCTGCAACTGATACAAACTCTATGTCATTTTTAAAAGCACTTGTGTGTGTTTGACAGAAACAAAAGAACAAGATCCTTGGCATAGAGTAGCCATTCAAAGGAGGATGTGCAGCTACAGAAAGAGATGCAGTCTAGATTGCTTCTTATATTACAAGAACCGATTGAACGAGGGGTCTTTGTTTTAAAAGCATGTGAATGAAGTACAGGAGAATTAAGGGTGATGAAGAGGCTGCAATGAAATGACAAAGTAATGTGTAAGCTTGGTTGAATAATAATATATATATTATATATATAAAGGTATAGAATATATATACATATGTAAGTATATATAATATATAATACAAGAACTGTATAGTAATATTAATACGCAATTAATAATTGTGTATTAATATACACATATAAGTAAATGTATATTTACATGATGCATAGAGTGTAGTAAAAAGTAGCTTTATGTGTGGGATTGCTTTATGTATGGGATTGCACAGCACAATGCAATCCAAGCCTGGGGAGCCAGCGGGGTCCCAGAAGCGCTGTATATGTGTGTTGGAATAGCACCCCACTGGTTTAGGTGGGTGTCTCCTGCATTGTTGTTCGAGACAAGGTGCATTCGCTAGGTGAGACCACGTCTCATGAAAATCAGTGGGGAGTGCTGTTGCTAACCCAAGCTCTGGACTCCAAGTATCCTATAATTTAGATTCCAAATCTTCACAAGCGCTTTTGAAACCTTTGAAAAGCCTTAGTGGCTCTCCCACTTTGTATAGGAGATAAACCTAATATCAGATACAGGAAGTAGTAGAGCTTCTGAATTATTACCTGGTCTATTAGCTATCCAAGCATCCCTCTCTGTTAGCACAGACATACGTTTTGCTGTAAATATCCCCAGTCATGCACTTTCACACATGCATCTACATCATTAATGTTGTGTCTATTTATTTTCATCATCATATCTGCAGCTGTCTCCGCCATGTTGGGTTATAATGAGGTGCAGGTAATTTTTTTATAGACCATCTGGAGAATTTTGAAGTCATTTTACTTTTTTTTAGTACAAACATTTTGGTTCCTTTACAGAGAGACCTTTTTGTCCTCGGGGAATGTTTCAGCCTACCAAAGCATTACAGACAGGATATACCATGTGCTGCCTCCATTGAGTATCTCTGCGAGCCAGAGTGCATTTGCTTCACAGCTAAGACTCCCACAGCTTCTGGATCCTCAAAGCTGCAGGGTGAGTAAAGCATAGCCTCAGAGGCACTCTTCCTCCATTTGCACTGAGCTCCTTGAAGAAAAAGTCCTCTACAGTTCTTGCTTGGGTGCTCACTCCTTCCCTACCACGGTGCAAAGAACCTAACTGCTAATAGCTAATTAAAAAAATTCCCATGATCACAGCTTACTAACTTGACTCACCATTAGGAATTCTAAAAAAAGTTCTCTACAGAAGAGAGTAAAAAAAATTTAAGATGGAATGCAATCACACTGATGTTACCAAAATTGAATTATTCTGCATGATAGATGTTAGTGATTCTACTAACTTTCAGTTTTGGGTAATTACC